>NC_082734.1:18554458-18854458 GCF_030144855.1 Hypanus sabinus
GGGCATATCCATAATAACATTTTTTTTTTAAATGATATATAATAATCTCTCTCTCTCACACTCACACACACACACACCACCCCCCCCCCTTAAATTCAAGGCTTTTCCAATATTCAGAATCATTTTTATTATCACTGGCATATGTCGTGAAATTTGTTATGCAACAGCAGTACATTGTAACACAATTAAAAATGAATTGCATACGCTAAATTAATAGTGAGAAAGGGGGGGAAAGTAGTGAGGTAGTATTTATGGGTTCAATATCTATTTGAGAATCAGATGGCAGAGGGGAAGAAGCTGTTCCTGAATCATTGAGTGTGTGCCTTCAGGCTTCTGAACCTTCTTCCTGATGGTAGCAATGAGATAAGGGCATGCCCTGTATGATGTGGGGGTCCTTAAAGATGGGCGCCACCTTTTAGAGGCATCGCTCGTTGAAGATGTCCTGGATGCTGGGGAGGGGTAATGCTCATAATTGAGCTGACTGGGTTTACAATGCTGTGCAGTTTATTTCAATCATGTACAGTGCCCCCAACCCATACCAGACAGTGATGCAACCAATTAGAATGCTCTCCACGTTACATGTGTATAAATTTACGAGTGTCTTGGGTGACGTACTAAATTTTCTCAAATTCCTAATGAAATATAGCCTTCATTGTGACTGCATCAATATGCTTGGGCCCAGGATAGATCCTCAGATCTGGAACACAAAATTGCTCATTCTTCCGGGGCACCTAGGTGCAACTTGAATCGCAGCAGTATGATTAAATATTCCCGTTTCAGCCTGATACAACTAAAAAGCACAACTGCTTCCGAGGTCAGTACAGTCAACAAAGATGTATTAATGCGTTTAAATGAACTATCGCTGCTTAAAACTGACAGAAACAACACCGATTGTGGTCGGAAGCACCCACGGAGGAAGCACGGGTGCAGAGCGGGGTTACAAGTGCGTTTAGGGAAATGGGGTTTTAAACTCCCTATGACTATCTTGCTGGCAAACATGGTGCCTCTGGTGAATAAAATCGATGATTCAGCACCCTAGCTCTGAGATCAGAGGGACATTAGGACTGCATTTCATGGAATCC
The DNA here is from genome assembly GCF_030144855.1 of Hypanus sabinus. NCBI lineage: Eukaryota > Metazoa > Chordata > Chondrichthyes > Myliobatiformes > Dasyatidae > Hypanus > Hypanus sabinus. Next base: position 18,555,541 of record NC_082734.1, read on the forward strand.
TGGTTAACCCCTCAGTACCGGATGCAGCCTAATGCCTTCACTATCATTTTGGGAGATTTTAACCAGGCCAGTCTGAAAAAATCACTAAACAATTACCATCAACAGATCACTTGCAATACCAGAGGAAACAACACACGACCATTACTACACCACCATCAAGAACACCTGCCGTGCTATTCCATGTCCTCACTTCAGGAAGTCTTATCACTTAGCTGTACTTCTACTCCCTGAGTAAGGCAGAGACTGAAGACCTCAGCACCAGTGGTGAGGACCAAGAAGGTATGGACAAGGGAAACACAGGAGTGTCTACAGGACTGCTTTGAATCAGTGGACTGGACTGTTTTCAGGGTTTCATCTTTGAACCTGTATGAGTATGTTGCAGTTGTTACCGACTTCATTAAAACCTATGTGGCTGAGTGTGTGCTTACAAAGACTTGCTGTGCATTCCCTAACCGGAAGACCACAGACTGTGCGGATCAACACTGGTACACATCAGAGGTGTGTGCTTAGCCCACTGCTCTACTCTCTATATACACCTGACTGTGTGGCTAGGCATAGTTCAAATACCATCTATAAATTTGCTAACAATAAAACCACTGTTGGTAGAATCTCAGGTGGTGACGAGAGGGCATACAGGAGTGAGGTATGCCAACTAGTGGCGTGGCGCCACAGCAACAACCTGGCACTCAATGTCAGGAAGACAAAAGAGCTGACCGTGGACTTCAGGAAGGGTAAGACGAAGGAAAACACCAATCCTCAGAGGGATCAGAAGTGGAGAGAGTGAACAGTTTCAAGTTCCTGGGTATCAAGATCTCTGAGAATCTAATCTGGTTCCAACATATTGATGCAGTTATAAAGAAGGCAAGACAGTGGCTATACTTCATTAGGAGTTTGAAGAGATTTGGAATGTCAACAAAAGTACTCAAAAACGTCTATAGAGGTACCGTAGAGAGCATTCTGACAGGTTGCATCACTGTTTGGTATGGGGGAAGGACTTCTACACAAGACCAAAAGAAGCTGCAGAGGGTTATAAATCTAGTCAGTTCCATCTCGGGTACCAGCCTGCAAAGTACCCAGGACATCTTCAAGAAGCATTGTCTCAGAAAGGTGTCATTCATTACTAAGGACCTCCAGCACCCAGGGCATGCCCTTTTTTCATTGTTACCATCAGGTAGGAGGTACAGAAGCCTGAAGGCAATTCAGGAACAGCTTCTTCCCTTCTGCATTCCGATTCCTAAATGGATATTGAACCCTTGGACACTACCTCACTTTTTTAATATACGATATTTCTGTAGTTAGCACATTTTTAATCTATTCAATGTATGTATACTGTAATCAATTTACTTATTGTTTTTTTTCCCTTTTCTATATTGTGTAATGCATTGAACTGCTGCTGCTAAGTTAACGAATTTCACATCACATGCTGGTGATAATAAACCTGATTCTGATTTTTTTCCACTCTTCTCTCTGAGAGTACTGGTGTGTTCCCTTGTCTTATCCTTTGAGGTCCACAATCAATTTTTTGGTCTTGCTGACATTGAATGCAAGTTTGTTGCTACGGCACTAGCTGATCTATCTCACTGTTGTACGCCTTCTTGTCACCAATTGAAATTGTCCCTACAATAGTTGTGTCATCAGCAAATTTATAGATGGCATCTGAGCTGTGCCTAGCCCCACAGTAATGGGTGTAGAGAGAACAGCACACATCCTTGAGGTGTGCCAGTGTTGATTGTTGGCGAGTCGGAGATGTTATTTCCAATCTGCACAGACTGGTCTTCTGGTGAGAAAGTCGAGGATCCAGTTGCAGAGGGAGATATAGAGGCCCAGGTTTTGGACCTTTTTGATCAGAACAATAGGACTGATTGTGTTAAAATGCTGAGCTGTAGTCAATAAACAGCAACCTGACCTCGAAGGGCCGAATGGTCTTCTTCTGCACCTATTGTCTTGCCCAGATGATCCAAGGCCAAATGAAGAGCCATTGTGATTGCATCCACTGTAGACCTATTGTGGTGACAGGCAAATTGCAGTGGGTCCAGGTACTTGCTTCTGCAGGAGTTGGTCATATCAAAGTACTTTATCACCGTAGATGTGAGTGCTAATGGGCGATTAGTCCAGTATTCATTACCCCCGATCCCCTAAATTTTTGATTACTACAATGCTCAGACATGCTAAAAGCTTTGGTTGTCAGCTATAACTGATGTTTGTGGTAAAGGAGCTAGTAAACTTTGGGTTTGTCTTTCTCCAGAGCATGCTTTTGAGAAAATCAATTTGAGGCATTGTATTTCCTAGTTTCAACCTCTGCACTTTCCTCTAGCTCAAATAAAATGCTTCTTTTACCAATATACCCCCATCTTTCACTAATTTTTCTCATCACTGATTAAATATTCAGTACTCTGAGTTGAACTTCACAATCCTAAATAGCATCACAGCAGTACATGACGTTATAAATGGCTCAGTGCCTACATTCCAGGTCATAACTATTCCTAGTTAAATCTGTAGAAGCTTGTAAAAGCAAAGAATTGCAAATGCTGGAAATCTTGATATTGAACCGGAAAGATTTGGAGATATTAAGTGGATCAGACAGCATCTGTGAAGAAAAAAAAACACAGCTAATGTTCCAGCTCAATAACCTTTCCTCAGTTAACTCTGTATCGAATTTGGTTTCTAGATTTCGCAGCACTAGCTTCCATTGCACCTCCCGTACTGAACTACTTCAGTAGCGAATACAATATAGATTTTGTTCTGTTGTACATGAAGCCACAAATAAACTAATAATCTGGACATGCTCCTGAGACCAAGTTCCTTGCTACATGTGTCGGACATGTCCACTTCATTCAGTTTGCTTGTGTTACAGATTCACTTAATATTAAATAAGGTGAAATTCTTCTGTTTGAAACATTTAGGGAACTGATTCTCTTTCAAATACATGATTTTTTTCTAAATTTTAAAGAACATTTTAGAGATACAACATGGAATAGGCCCTTCCTGTCCAACGATCCGCGTTGCCCAGCAGCCCACCTATTTAACCCTAGCTTGATCCCAGGACAATTTACAATGACCAATTAACCCACTAACCTGTATGTCTTTGGACTGTAGGAGAAAACCAGAGCACTGAAAGCCATGTAGTCATGGGGAGAAGGTACAAACTCTTTAGAGACTGCACCGGAATGAACTCTGATCTCTGACCCTTCCCCCCCCCCCCCCAAGATGTAATAGTGGTGTCCTCATGGTTTATATTCAACAAAGTTTTCTTACAAACAAGAATGAAAGCCCTGCTGTACTCATTTGCCTGATATAATTGTTGAGCTAACTTGGGAGGGGAAATTTCTGGGTGCAGCTGTTACAGTCTGGAGAATATTGTTGATTTTGCTTGTTTACAGGGCTTAGATGATGAGAATCGGGATGAAGGGTTCCTGTTTGGACAGTACACCTATAACCAAGAAGCAGATTCAATCCAGACATTCCAGGTGCAGGTATGAACGTGCAGAAAAGGCCATTGGTTCTTTGCTAAAATAATCCTATCACCTTGTTTGTGCTTTTATTTTCATATGTTTATCTTTTCCTAAAATATGCTGCTCAATATAGTAGCTGGTAGTTGTTTTCTGACAAGTGACAATATCTGACCACTGGCTTGCTCTAGTTTTTAAGCTGTGATTTCAATCTTCACCCAGATTTTGTCACTTCAGGCATTTTTACTTTAGTCAGTCTTTGTAGAAGATCAAACTGATACATTCCAGTAAGCGGAAACACGGTAACAAAGATGAATTGTGTGTTCTATGTGCTGCCTCTAGACGTTTTATAGTTGGTTATAGAAGGCAACTGGATTTAAAGCTGATCTACTTGTAGTTGCTGGTCACAAGCCAGTTAAACCCAACCAGAGTACAGGTTTAGATATTATAGCTACTTAGTCACAATCAGTTGCCGCAAAGCAACCCTTGGAGCATAGTGTCTCCCCCACCTAAGATGTTACAAGAAGCAATAGCTTCACTTTTCCTTTATTATCAATGCTGTATAGTCTTAAAAGAATGTCCTGGATTCCATGTGAAACCGGAAAATGGGCTACTAACATGTCAATTGTAAATTTGGTCTGCAGGTAAGCCTCCACCCCATCCCAAAGCCCTGATATGTATCTGCACATATGTTTGTACTGTAGCACAGGTTTCCTGATTTGATGCTGTGTCTTTTGTTCTTTCTTTAAACTTGTAGAATAAAGATCTTGCAGCCTATCAAGTCATTGAACTGAGGGTGAATAGCAACTGGGGTCATCCTGAATACACCTGCCTCTACCGATTCCGTGTCCATGGAGAGCCAGTGATGTAACTCCAGGAGTCTGCCATCCTGCATTCTACAGCCCTTCATGGACCTGGCCAGGTTTTATTTTCTGCACATCTGAAGCTTCAGTGCTAGCAATTGCTCTAACTGCTGCCCAATCTCTGCTATGTTGCTTATTGCAAATAAAAAAGCACATTTTACAGGAAGGAATTACAAAGGTACTTAGTGGAATGTATTGAAAAGAAACACTCAATTTCAAGATTGTGAATATCCTAAGCCATGAATAATATGGAGAAGTGATTGGAAGAAATCTATTGTGTGCCATTATTTGTGATGCGCTGTTAATGAAAAATTTTCCCTATCACAATGCACCTTTCAGATTCAGTTTCCACCTGTTCATCCCAATGGAAAAGTTTGAGCACGTATTTTTATTATGGATTTTGAACACATGCAATGGTTTTAAACTTTTTGTACTGGACATTAAAGTAATTCCATAACATTGATTCAAAGTTGATTTCCTATCAACTGCAGCAATGAAATAACAAGGAAATACTGATAAACAAAGCCTCAGTCTTTTTTTAAAAAAAGAGGCATCTGGGCTTTTCCTCTTTTGTAAATAGCTATTAACTTCTGCTGGGTATATGGTTTGCAAACGGTAGAATATTTGTATTTGCTGGAAGAACTGTTATTGTGCACCCGACTGAAATTCTAATACCATTCCCACACACATTCCAGCCAATGGATGGACCAGTGCAGGCATTGTGTCTGTCAGGAATAAACTGTCACCATGCTGTGGGAACACTCATTCTGATCAAGCATCCAATTGCACTGCCATTAAATCGGTACTATTTTAACTAAAATTAATAATTTTCAGAAACTGATAGTTGACATAAATCCACCCCACCTCACAGACCTTTAACAAGAATATTATGCAAGTTTGTCAGCACACACACAAAAACCTCTTGGCTTGGTGTGGAATATAGAAGAATGTCAACATTCCCAGGAATTTAGGGAATCTTTATAAGAATTCTAATTCCTACTATTCAGATGGCCTGGATGAACCAAGATTAATCACTGTCTGAAAATCCACATTGCTTTTGTTTGTGTATATGCATGGGAAGTGAACAAAGCTGGTAAGTTATTGTCCATTGCTAGCTGTTTTGACAGACACATTGATCTGGACTAGAGTTCTTTACCAAATCACCTGCTGTCATAGTTACTTTCCAGAATATAACTCTGACAAATTACCAACTTTATTGATTTTTATTTTGAGCCGATCAGTTACTTAATTTCTTGCATTTCCTATTAAGATTCTAATTGTCCATTTAGTCATTTAACCACAATTCTACTGCTGTTGAGGATTTGTGGTCCCGTACATAGGACCATTACACTGCCCAGTAAAGTTTTTCCAAAATCTCCATCTCTTCTGTTAGCATCAGCTAGGGTGTGGTGGGTTTCTGGTTGAAATCGTTACTTAGTGGTTCAATTACTAAACAAGTCAGAATGGCAAATTCTTTGTTATAGTTTGGGATAAGATTTTTGGCTGTTTATGCATTTGTAAAAGTTTTCTTTGTGCTTGGCTCACCCACCATAAAAGTTAACAATCAGCTTATCTTTGGCAACTAATTAATTTTCTAATATTCAGTTGAGTGCTGAAGTTAGTATTGACAGAAAAAGCACTCAGAATTTCAAAGCAAGATGCAGAAAGAGCTAATTTCCCATTTGTTTTGAATTCATGGTCAAAGTACTTATTATTCTTGAACCAAGAATAAAATGAAATCCAGTTCAATGACTGGGTTTGTTTGAAGACCATCTGCTTCATTAATTTCCTACCTTTCTATCCCTTATATGTACTGTATGTCCATGACAATTTGTTATATACTCTTACTCTTAATTGTCCTTCAGAATGGCTTAGCAATCAAGAAACTTGCCAAATCATAATGAGTGATCAAAAAAAAATATGGTTCATTCACCACCATCTCGATGACAATCGAGGAAAGGTTATAAACTTTCATCTTGTCACTGATACATATCCAGACTGATCTAAATCATTATAGATGCAAGGTCTTGCTTTCTGAAGTTTAACCACAGAGAGCAGGCCCCATCAGTTATTTCCCAATGCTAAAAATGATATTTCATCATAGCCCATAGACATATTCACTTGATGTATTTGACCTGAAATACTATACCAATGTTGACTTCCACTGGAATTCCAAAAATTCAAATAAAAGGATACATATTTTTCTTGTATTGTTGAGCAAATGTAACGTGTTGGTGAAAATATTGAGTTTAGCTTCCACTAACCAATATGAATTGTAACATTACATAAGAGGATTTCCACAAATCCTGTTTCATTTGGGCATTTGATATTGTAGTAAAGATTTTTAAGATTTACTTCTGTGTACAATGGAGGGATTTTTAAACTGGGATTATGAAATCAATGATAGTTTTGAAATTTTTTCCAACACCTTCTGCATATTTGTACAGTGTGTGACATTCAATGTATTAGATTCTGAAGTGCAATACCCAGTGCGGTTAAAGTATACTTATTTTATATTTATTATTTAACATTTTGTTATCTTGAGTTTTCATTATTTTAAAACCTGTATTTCTGGAAACATTTCAGGAAAAGAGAAAAAAGCAAGTCAGTTCAATTGTTTATAAGCAAGTACTGAAAGAAAGTAAAAAAAAAATCTTAAAACTGTAATCATTAGACTTAGTAGGATCAATAGAGAGAACATTTTTTCAGTTAATGACTTTTCATTAGAAATGTTAACTGTTTTACCCCAGCGTAGATCCTAAGTGCTTCCAGTATTGTCTTTATTTAGAGTACTAATAGAAACATATGTTTTGTAGATCAACAGGAAACATCGTGCTGTCTTTAAATTTCTTTTTTAAAATTTCATCTAAATGATAAGTTTGTCTCTGGCAAAACCAGAATTTATGCACATCCCTATTTGCCCTAGAGAAGGCACTGACGAGGTGTCAACTTCTTTCTCTACATTCCTGGGAAGCTGCTTTCAGTTCCCGCTGAACAGGATTTACAACATTTAAATTTAGAGATGATGTACTTCTATCAGAATGGTGTACAAGTTGTTATGGTGGTGTGTTCTCACATCTACGCTCTTGTCCTCCATGTTAGAGGTATTACATATTGTCCAAGTGCGAGTAATTGTAATTTGTTTTGTTGATGATTCAGACTGCAGCTAATGTGTGTTGTTGGTAGAGACAATGATACCGCATGATAGTTTGTCATTTGGTGTTGAACGTCCTGTGTTGTTGGAGCTGCACACATGCAAATTTATGGGGATTATTCATCACGCTACTGAATTATGAATAATTACTTGGTGCAGGATTGTCAATCTAATCTGCTGATTGTCTGGTATTTCCCATATCAGCCGATGCTTGCACGCAACCTTTTTCTTGCTCTGTGCAGGTGTGGATTATTTCATCAGCAGAGGAATATAGAATCATTTGTACACTTATACTTCTGATCTTATCATGAAAAAAATAGATGGGCCTTGAATGCGGCACGCTAATGTTTCACAAAGTATCAAATGTGCTAAACTAAATTTGATCTCCAGGAAGCATCTTGGGCTATGTTACTACATTAAAAGTACTATTCAGGTGGGAGTGGTTATTATAGGGAGCACTGTTGTGATCTCACCTGGTGTACTGTGTATTGGAATAATCTCGTTTAAGGAAGGTTCTTGATGGACTGGAAGCATTTCAGATAAGATTTATTGAACCAATGCCCCTGAATGAGAAATAGTTGGAAAAGGAGGCTTGTATCTCCTACAGTATTTTTCAGAGCAGAAGGAGACTTCCTTGAAACAAATGTTCCTGAGATGTTTTCTCTCATGAGAGAAGTTAGAATTTTGAGAACCAGGACCCTTAGGAACTCCATCCTCAAAAGGCGGAGGTAGAGTCCTGGAATATTTTTAAGGCAGAGGTAGACAACTTCCTGAAGAACGAGGCATAATGCAGATAGATGGGAATGCAAATCTGAGGTTACTATTAGATAAGCCATGTTCTTGTTAGATTGTGGAGGAGGTTTGAGGTGCAGCAGCCTGCCCTGTGCATAATTTGTATGCACATTTGTATGATTTGTAACAAATATTAAGAGCTACAGGTTTCCGTAACTTAAGTCATTTTGGTGTATGTAGGCTATGAATGACTGCAAGTTTAAATCTAAGTGAATGTTTTTCTGTTCACCTAGTATGCATTTAACTTCCCTGTCAGTAAATGGAATTGCCAGTGGAAGTGCTAAGGTTCCAGACAAACAAATGCCATCTAACTTAATTTGACTTTTTTCTTCACAAATCAGGCAGTAATTTTTAGAATTGCATGCCAGTAGTACATGGTATATTTTAAAATGCTTAAAGACCTGAGTCAGTTCAAACACCAGCTACCATGCTGACTACTAAGCTTAATTGCTCTTGTACAAGATCATCAAATCACTTACATAGCTGCTTTCAACATGCATCTGCTACAAGGCCTTCCAGCTATTGCATTGCTATACAGTTATATGGTTCAGAATGAAATTATACATTCCCTCAAATTTTTAACTATTGGACAGCAGCCACTTAACCTAAGTCAATTGAAGAAGGAAATCTGGCTAAAAATACATTAGCAGCTTGATGCAATTCATTCTTTTGATCCTTTTGCATCACTGTTCTGATTTGTGTTTGTCAAAATGATTTTGTTCATGGATGGGCAATGCTTCATAAACTCAGTGCTATGTATGGAACAGGGAGAACAGTCTACATTGTGAAGTAGGAATGTCTATTTAAGGAAAGTCCATTTAGAAAACAAACACAGTGAGAGCTTTGAGGAAGGGTAAATGCAAAAGCAGGTACTTTCTGCATTAACATTTCCATTCAACCGAAATCCAGTGAAAATCTATCATGCCACCATCATCATCTGAAGGAACACACTGAAATGGCATTTCCGGTTTACTTTCCTGTAGTAGCACCTGCTTTAAGGTACCCCACCTGATGATTGATGGTGAGCACCCTTGTCCTCTGCCCACACATTTAGTGCTTTATCCATGACCAGAAACAGTCAACAATTTTGCCTGTTGCTAGACAAACAACTTACTCTGCTGTTTCTCTGAGCTTTTAGAGAAATGCAGTTCACCAAAATTGAAGGTGAAGTTCCATTTCATTTGTGCTGCTTTCTTTTTCCCTGCACCAATAATTGCGAAATATTTTAAATTTATTTACTCTATAGTACACGATTCTTCCAAATTATTAAAATTAACTTGTTGCCAAGCTTTCACTAGTCATTGAAATGAAACTTAATCATATACGAACAGGTTAGTGCAGTAATTTAGGATGTTATCTTTTAGCATCATGGACTATTTTGAACACAACATTTGGACTGGGATCCTGTCATGTGTTCTTGAAAATAGATTGTCGACTGGTGTACTAATTGGCAGCCTAACCAAGAAGTTTCCAGTGGCTGGTGTGGAAAATGGAAGTAATGAACTGAACTAGAGTTTTGAGGGTTTGGTACATGCTCATTGACGGTTGCATTCATGTGCATCCAATATTGTACTATAGCTATCTGGAAATGATTTTTAAAGTCAGGATTTATTTCTTAAATTAATTCCATTTTTAATTTGATTTGTGTTTCAAAGCTGCAATTGTCATAAAGCATCTGATGGGGGGGGGGAGGGCTGAGAGCAAAGATGGAAAATTTCTCACACTTGTACATTGCTGCCATGTTGATTTCATTGTACTATCTTGTATTTTCACTAGCATCAGTAAGATTAAGATTGGAATTTTCTGATTTTATTCTTTCCCATACTATTTATTTCCTGTGGTTATAACATAATGGAAAACGTCCTAACAACAATGTTAGTCGCTAAGTAGTCTAGCTTAAAGACCAGCAGTATTAACTGTATCTGCTATATGTATCATGAGGCAATATTTGCACTACTATGCTATTGCACTGCTCACAGACACCTTTAAGATTTATTAAAGGATTTGTCACAATGATTCTAAAAGAACCAGCAAAATGAAGTTAAGCTATTGCCAGCTAATGTTTTTAAATAATTATTGTATTGAAGTATTAATTTATTGATAGGGCTACCATCTATAGAAATGGAGACATCAAAAGATTTATTTCTTAAAATTGGTCTGCTTTTTTTAAAAAAAAATGCAATAGTTGAAGAAGCAAGAGTCATCCATGCTGTGCAAGGCAGTAGGTTTTAGCCAAAATGAATATTAAAACTACAATACAGGAGCTAAACATTGCATTTCTCTCCCAATATGCCTAATATTACTGTTTGATTTTATTGCAACATGGATTTAATGTAATGTGATAAAATAATGCTTTGATTCCTGATATTATATACAATTCAAGTGAAATGCAAAACTAACAGTATTTGTTCCATTCTGGATTTCGTGTTCTATTGTAAAAAATCAAATACACCTTGTATGTAATATAAACTCAGTTCCATCATGATGTAACTACTTGATCAATGCAAACATTTTTTACACCACTCAAAGAATTTTGAAAGTTATTTTTTTAATCCTTTTCTCTTAATTTACTGATGTTTTATTGTTTGCACTGCTGAAAAATAAAGCTTCAAATGCATTGAAAAGGTTGTGATACACTTCTCAATGTTTAAAACTAAGAAATTGGTAGCAGGCTTTTGGTGGTAGTGGTGTGTAATTATCCAAATAAACTTTCCCAAGTTAATGGAACTATTTTACAGGCAAGAAAGCTGGTTTCAAATCTTAGTTTTACCACAGACTGAAACTAATTCTAGCTGTGTGCATTTTTCCTATCTGTGGTGGTTGGCTGCCACTGTCTGGCCTTTGCCATGAAATAGTGACAGCAAGTGACCTGGGTCTCATTAATATGAGCTAATAGGAGTTTTTAAAATAGTTGGCATTACAGAATCACACCAGTTTGCCTTTGTAACAGTCAACTAGTCATAAAAAATTGTATATTAACAACCTTCTTATCTAATCGTGCAGTCAATGTACTTAGAAACTGCTATTTTCTCCTACATTTTCAACATCCTACGATATATTTCATCTGGGCCTGGTGATATGTCCATTGGTAAAGATAATAAATCTCTGCCTCTTCATTTACCATGTTTCTCTCATATCTCACCTTAAACACCTTCACTTGTCCTCCTTCAACACTCTGTTGTCATTCTCAGAGTTTGGTAATAAATTTACTTTGAAATTCAGCAAAGTATGTGTATATCACCATATAGAAACATAGAAAAAAACCTACAGCACAATACCAGCCCTTCGGCCCACAATCTGTGCCAAACATGTCTTTACTATAGAAATTACCTAGGGTTACCCATAGCCCTCTATTTTTCTAAGCTCCACATACCTGTCCAGGAGTCTTAAAAGACTCTATCGTATCTGCCTCCATCACCGTCGCCAGTAGCCCATTCGATGCACTCACCACTCCCTGCGTTTTTAAAAAAAACAATTTACCCTGACGTCTCCTCTGTACCTACTTTCAAGCACAGGGGAAAAGCTTCTGACAATCCATTATCTTATACACCTCTCTCAGGTCACCGCTCATCCTCTGTCGCTTCTGGGAGAAAAGGCCAAGTTCTCTCAACCTGTTCTCATAAGGCATGCTCCCCAATCCAGGCAACATCCTTGTAAATCTTCTCTGCACCCTTTCTATGGTTTCCACATCCTTCCTGTAGTGAGGCAACCAGAACTGAGCACAGTGCTCCAAGTGGGGCCTGACCAGGGTATATATAGCTGCAACATTACCTCTCGGCTCCTAAACTCAATCCCACGATTCATTAAGGCCAATGCACTGTACGGCTTCTTAACCACAGAGTCAACCTGCACAGCTGCTTTGAGTGTCCTATGGACTTGGATCCCACGATCCCTCTGATCCTCCACACTGCCAAGAGCCCTACCATTAATACTTGTAGGGCTCTCAGTACCATTAACTGTGGTGTTAACTGTTAAGGCTAACAAATTGGCTTCTCTGTAATGTTAATGCTGTAATGGGTTTCTGTAGCTGGAGTGTTAACTGCAGATAAGGGGGAAACTAACCAATGGAGAATTGTTATGCTATCTTGTGTGTGTGAGCTGAACAGGAGTTCACGGTCTTTTTTTCTTGGGAGACAAGCGAGGAGCGGTTCAGATGGTGGCCAAAGGCTCTGAAGGTTGTCGTCAATGGAGGTGTGAGCTCCAATGTATTAAAATATGTGCACAAATTATTTACTCACCTTTGGTGTATTATTTGAAATTTGTGTTGAGAGCGTATACTGGGGGGGGTGTGCATTATACCATATTCACACCAAAGTATTGTACTGACGGCGGTTCACCCTAGGCAAATGGGAATAAATTGGGGGCACCGACACTACATACTATATTCTGCCATACTATCTGACCTACCAAAATGAACCACCTCACATTTATCTGGGTTGAACTCCATCTGCCACTTCTCAGCCCAGTTTTGCATCCTATCATGAGTTCATCCAGCTTTTTGTGTTGCTCCATATTCCAAGATCTGCAGTCTCCTATATTTCAAAGTGTTCCACCTAGCACTGACCATCTCTCCATTCTTTTTGAGCTCTCATTGGGTGGGTACTTGGGCCACAGATATCCAATGCCTTGTCAATTCAGTGGCAATTAAAAATGGACAAAAGGTGCTTGCATTACTAGTGATATTCAGTTGCTATGAACAAATATTTTGAGCATTTTATATAGTTCTGGTCACCCCTTTGTAAGAAAGACATCATTAAACTGGAAAGGATGCAGAAGTTTACAAGAATGCTGCCAGGACTTGAGGGCCTCAGTTATAGGGCAGGCTAGGAAGTTATTCTTTGAAGGACAGGAGATTGAGGGATCTTGTAGAGGTGTATAAAATCATGACAGGCAGTAATACAGTGAATGCACAGTCTTTCTTTCTCCAGAGAAGGGTGAGGTGAAAGATTTAAAAGGGATCTGAGGGGCAACTTCTTCATGCAGATGATGGCGTGCATACGGAATAAACTGTCAGAAAAACTGATTGAGGGTACAATAACATTCAAAATGCATCTTGATAAACACACAGTTAGGTGGGGTTTATATGGGACAAATGGGACTAACATAAAGGGCATAATGATCAGCATCAATGAGTTGGAGCAAAGGGCCTGCTTCCATGTTGTATGACTCTAAGATGACCTTGACAACACTGAAGAATGCACACCCATTGTGATTATGAGACAGTTGGAACTTCCAAGCTCTTCCTTTAGAACAAGAAAATTATTTTAAGTTGGTCCTCAGGATTCAGATATAGATCTTTTGAGAAAGAAGTCCAAATTGACTTGTGTGTGTGATTAATTTTACAAAATGCTTGTTGAAAATCCAGAACAAAACCAAACACCAGAAAACAGAAATGAAACCAAGCACAGGAAACGCGCAGAGCAGACCAGGCAACATCTATGAAGGAAGAGTTAATATTTTAGTTGTTGACTTTTATCAGAATAGTTGTTACCTAGGCTAGCACACGAAGGAAGCTGTAAGTTTAATAATAGTTGTATTAAATGCACTTCATATCTATAACTTGGCACAGCTCAGATGATAGGAGGGAGATGGAAAGTCTAGCTGAGTGGTGTCACAGCAACAACCTCTTACTCCGCAAGACCAAGGAACTGATTATAGATTTCAGAAGGATACTGGAGGTCCTTAAGCCAGACCTCAGGTGGAGGGGATCGGAAACTTTAAATTCCTTGGTGTTATCATTCCAGAGGATCTGTCCTGCACCCAGCAGTACTTCCTTAAGAGTTTGTGGAGATTAGACATGACATTTAAAACTTTGACAAATCTTATAGATAAGTAGTGGAGAGTATATTAACTGTATCACAGCCTGATATGGAAATACCATGAGCGGGAAATCCTACAAAAAGTAGCAGATACGGCCCAGTTTATCATTGGTAAATCTCTCCCAATCATTGAGCACACCTACATGAAACACTTGCAGGAAAGCAGCATCCATTACCGTTTCTTCTTTTTGCATTTGCAGAGTTTGATATCTTCTGCTCTAGCCTGTTTTTTTTGGGGGGGGGGGTTGTTCATTGATTCTGTTATAGCTACTAGCTACTATTCTATAGATTTATTAAGTGTGCCCACAGGAAAATGTACAGTACCTTTGGGTTCCATATGTTGACACATACGTACGTTGATAATAAAATTTACTTTGAACTTTGGGCACTAACGATATTCAGTCACTGACCACTTAATAGACATTTGCTGCATTCTAAATATCATTCCAGAGAATCTCTAAAGACTTGAAAATCAACATCTAAACTCACCAGCGAATCTAAACTATGAAGGGTAGGTTACTTTGAAAATATGCAATACCTTTAGAAGGAGGGTGATCGAACCCGATTGCTGCTAAGCGTTATTGGTGCCAACGTGCGGCTTCTGAAATTTAGGAATCGGGATGGATGAAGTCAGACGACTCTTTAAGAGACGATAGGTGTGGATTTTGTAGTTGTGATAGCAACTGATCTGCCAGCTTTGTCCATCGAAACTGACAGCAATCTCGGCTGGTGAGGCAAGATTTCATCCTGGCGCTTTCCCACTCTTCAGGGCATCCTGACACCGACCAAACCCCGCTGGCAGCTTAAAACGGGCGAAATGAAGCCGCGGCCGGTCCCCGCACACTTAACAGCACGTGACAGGCCCCACCGGCTCTGGCGCCCGCAGCCGCCGCGAGGCCGCGTGACGGAACCGCCCAATCAGCGCGCCGCCCGCCTCAAGCCCCGGAATCACGTGAGTGGACCGACCAATGAGCGCGCCCGCGCCGCCAGCTGAGGCGTCGTTTCCCCGCCGCCGCACGACGCCGTCCGTGTTGGTGAGACAGAGAGGGAACCGAAAGGACGGGGGGAGTGGAGGAGGAGAGGTTGAGGAGGCACTGGTTAGAATTGAGGTGTGGGGTGTGGGGTGGGGTGGGGGGGGGGGATAAGGCAATGATGGGGGCAGGGGGAAACTATGAGTTGACTACCTCAGTAGGGAATGGGGTAGGGATGCAGCGTGAAGGATATGAGGGTGGTGAAAATAAAGGACGGGAAGATGAGGAGAGTGAGAACTGAGAAGGGAGTGGAGGAATTAGGGTTGTGGGAAATACGTTTCGTGCATCGAAGTGGATGGCGTCCTCTTTTTCCACATTTTCCATCTATTGAGTCTTCGTCCTCCTACCCAGCTGGTCTATCTTCTTAATGCGCCCTTACATTCTCCTCCCTATTTACTGCCACATCCAGTTTTGCATCATCAGCAGACTACGATGTATGACATTTACCACCCCCCCCCCATATAGATTGTCGGTTTTTGGAGTCCAAGCCCTATCCTTGCAGTGCCCCATTAGTCACAGCCAATGGACCTGTGAGGATCCCTTTATATCCCATCTTTTCTAAAAGTTAACCAGTTGTTATTTACCTGTGCATAACTACTAATTCTCTGTTACCTATGTTATAATTTTGCCATGAAACTGGTAACCTAAGTAGCTGGGTGTGCAACTCATGATGTAAAGTTTCACCCTGTGGTGCCATAACCCTGCTGACAAATCCCCAATATCAGATTGCATTGAAAACCTTTAAACGTAAAGGCTTAGCTGTACTAGACCCACCTCCGCTCAGCTGAAGGCTTCAAGGAGCCCACAAAAACTTTTGAGGAGATATAAGCCAACTACGTGAATATCGACAAAATGGGCAAAATATAAGTTGAAATAAGACACTGGTGCATGTAATAGGGCGGACAGTTTTTGAAGTGGTTTTGTTCAAATAGATCATGTATTCACAGGTTACTTAATCAGCCATCGTGCTTGTTTGCCCTTTTGGTGCTGTGTTTCATTGATTCTATTTTAGTTGTTGAATTTATAGAGCCTACCTGCAAGAAAATGAATTTTGAGGTTTATATGGTGACAGGCGTCCTTTCATAATACAATTTACTGTGCTTACTTTGAACCTCCCCTCTCCTAAACCTACCTCCTCCACTTAATGCCACTGTGTGATTCCCCAATCTATCTTCACCTTTCCTCCATTTCATGCACACCTCATGATGGCTTTCAGTAACCTGTGAGTATTTGGTCTCTTTAAACAAAACTATCTCCAAAACTCAGCCCGTTTCACGCACTAGTGTTTTATTTCAAATTATATTTCACCCAGTGTGTTTTTGTTGATAATCACTTAGTTGGTTTACATCTGTGGGTTCCTTGAAGCCTTTTACATTGAGAGAAGGTTTTCAATGCATCCTAACAGGGTATTTGTCAACAGGGTTAGAGCACAACAGGATGAAACCTTCAACAACAGAGGTGGTTCATCCAGCTGCTGAAGTTATCAGTTTCATAGCAAAATGATACCATTGCTGACAGAGAATTAGTAGAAATGCACAGGTACAGATTACCAAACGGTTAACTGATAGAAAAAAGGGGATATCAATGGTAACCCTTAGCTCAGCATAAGCTCAGCAAACAGTATCTCATTTTCTATTCAGCCACATTACAAATGAATCTCAAGGTTGTATGTGGTAACATGTATGTATGTACTCTGATAATAAGTTTTCCTTTGAACTTTAAAAATTCAATATTTAATAATTTCACATAACCAACTTTTCTTGTTTGCATCAGATCTGGCCTGTTCTGTAAGGTCATCCACCTGTAATATTAAATTCAGTTTTTCTGAATTCGTGGATGCTACCTAACAATGGATTTTCAATTGTTTTGCATTCCCAGAAACACGGTATTCTATGCTACATGGGTCCAGCATGTTTTTTTCTCTTCTACTTTTATTCATTTTCTTCTATTTACTCTTTTCCAAACAGATAACCGTGAAGAGCAAACAGTCATTTCCCCTTCCTAAATGGCATAAAGAGCAGTTTCATCAATTGAATAACCTTGATTTCCATCCTATCGATGATATTCCCGGCTTTCTCTGCATCTTTCCCAATTTCTGTAACTTAGTTCAGTACTGTGCAAAAGTCTCAGACACCCTAGACACCCTAAGACTTTTGCACAGTACTGTACTGTGCTGGCTTTCTTTTTCACTTTTTAGGTCATGGACTTGATATGGCAGAGGAGTGCTGGGTGGGGTGGGTACAGACACACTCTGCACTGAGACGCCAGGAAATGTCTTTTGATTCCAAGCAATTGATTTATTGATCATTACAGAATGTCTCTCTGGTGCTTTCTGCTCCCTCCCCTCTCCCTTTCCCTTTTCCCAACCATGATTTTCTCTCCCACTTTCAGTCTACAATAGAGACCCATATCAGAATCGGGGTTTTGAATATATATACAACATATTTTTGCACAGTATTATTGTAATTTTATGTATTGCACTGTAGTGCTCGCCGCAGAAACAAAACAAATTTCATAACATGTATGAGTGATGATAAACCTGATTCTGATATAGGTCTCTATTGTGGACTGTGAGTGAGAGAGTACTTGCTGATTTTCTTTTTCACTTTTCCAGGTTTGAGGAAGGGTCATGGACTTGATATGTTAATTCTGTACACTCTACAGATACTGCCTGACCTATACACCATCCCTAGCAATTCCTGTTCTTACTGTTCCTGTGCAGCTGAAGTTTACTTCTGGCATTTAACCAAATGTACAACATGATCAAACATCATACAATGGATCAATATATGACAAAAGTGAAAATGTGTTGTATACAGGTTATTAATTTTCCATGTTCTGTTTGCCAAGTGTTTCCTTGTTTGGTTGTATTACTCCCAGTCTATTGCAATGACAATGCTGTGTAAAGTCCACAAGATGGCAGGCACTTCGCACCATTATTTATCACTATTTCATTGCTCCATTACACTAGTAACAACTCTGTAAGTCCTGCACTCAGAAAAGGGGCTATGTCGATGACTTTCTTTCTCTGCTTTCAGTTACTTTTGTCTTTTGTGATTCTAGATGCACAACTGATTCTTTGAAATAACTGTACGTTGCTGTTTGTAACCATGAAAGCCGTGCAGGATCAGGTGGTGGAAGAGGACATTGGTTTCCAGGATGAAGAGGTATAGTAATATTAGAAATAGAATCTGAAACATTCAAGTCATGTGAAGTGAATTCAGAATTTAACACCCAAATCATATAAAGTCAATTCAGAAATTAACTATTCAAGTGATACTGCATCTAGGAAGTGGGGTTTCTTGCCATGTATTTCACCAGGTTAACGTTGTTCGCTCGTTCGTTATGTGTTGTGTTGTATGACGTGGATGATCATGGCCTTTCCATCACTGTAATTGATCTTGGCAAGTTTTTTTTACCAGAAACGGTTTGCTATTGTCTTCTTCTGGACAGTGTCTTTACAAGACGGGTGACCCCAACCATTGTCAATACACTTCAGAGATTGCCTGGTGTTACGAACCCCGTAACTGGGTCACTTACCAGCAAAGATAGAGAGGTCCATTGAAGTCTGATGGTACTATTTTTAACAGTATTTATTAGTAAAGATACACAAAAATAATATCAGTGCAACCATACAGATAATATACGTCGTCAATACTAAATCTAAAAGTGCGGGTATAATAATAATAAGAAATAAGCTCTATCGTTGTCTAGGGGATAATGTATTGTCCGATGGAAATATAAAAGTCACTCAGTTCATTCAGGCTGCAGCCTTTCGGTTGGAGAGAGAGAGATTTTTAGAAACTTGCCGGCTTTCCTTTTATGACTTCAATCCGTCAGAAGTCCTGTTGGTGTGGCCGTTCACTTGTGGCCTCTCCTGTAGCTAAGCCATTCTTCCATGATGAGCCCGCTACCCTGGCAAGGGAGGACGCACACGCGCCCTCACCGATGTTCGCTATAAAACGCTGTCACTGGCTTTCCAGCGTTTCTCCTGATGCGTCTAAAGGGGTTGTTCCCCAGACTCTCTTTTATCCTTACTCACGGGGTCTCAGATGTCAATCAGGTTGGGATGATGCAATCCCTCAACCAGCCCACTCTGGTTATCCCCTGAGGGCTTCAATGAATAGTACAGTACTCAATACACAATTCCGTCTCCAAGAGACAATGACCGTTATCCGTGGCTTTGTCTCGCTGAGGCCAGGACACATTCCAAAACCTTGTGGATTCTCTCTCATTTTCTGGGTCCCAGACCCGAATTAATAGTGATCTTGCAATTCTCAAAAAGGAGGGGGCGACTTTGTACCCTTTGGCCCCTCAGAGTTGTGGCACATTTGTAACACTGGCATCAGTGGTTGCATAACCAGGTCTTGTGATATGCACCAGCTCCTCATATGACCATCCACCTCCTGCTCCCATGGCTTCACTTGACTCTGCTTGGTGGGGGGTGGATGCTAAACAAGTGCTACACCTTGCCCAAGGGTGACAGGCTAGCGGAGGGAAGGAGCCCCTTACACCTCCTTTGGTAGAGAAGTATCTCCACCCCGCTACCTCCAGGTTAACAAGGATAGTAAATTAGAGGATATAATTAGAAAAAAGGCTGAGCTGTTATCTATAAATGTTTCACATTGAATTGCAAATTCTACATGGTTTTCAGGCATCAATTGTATGAAGACAAACCCATTTATAGAGGTGGTGCCTAAACCAAATGGTGCTCAGTCCCAATTTCCAATTATTAGGTTGGTGCAAGAGGCCAATTTAGTTTTTTTTTACCATTGCTATTGGCCTTTTAAGAATGATTAACTATTACTCATCCAATGGAAAATCATTGCTGCAATAGACTCTCATTTCTTCTCCTGCTTCTTGGTAAGTTCGTCCAATGTCATAGTACCTCAGTGTGTGCGGTAACAATGATATGTTTGCAAATTCCTGCCATATTCATCCTCCTTATTTTGAAGAGGTAAGCTGTTCAATGTGATGATGGGTCTTGTAGCTTTAATGTGGAAGCAGGTTCATGGGTTTGGTGAGTGAGACAGTAAACACTGACTACAAATAAGCATATTAATCGCTTATTTACAAATAGTAAAAAGTTTGACTAAACATTCAAGTCCCTCTAATTACACAAACTACAAAACTAAGTACTCATCAAACAGGTATTTAACTAAAAGTGCATGCAGAGGTTACTTTCCCAATGGTTCTATGAAGCATGCCCTGGTGATAGAGGAGAGAGAGCGAAGGTCCATGCCTTCCGCATGTGCTATTTTATACTCCCACCCAAGAAGCTGGGAACTGGAAATTGGTGCCGTAGCACACAAACTAGCCAATAAGAAAAAACAGCTGCAGTTTTTAAATGGACCAATCAATGACCAACATGGCAGAAGCAGCTTTTGACTGGGAAATAAGCCATGCCCCCACACAACACAAGGACAGCATAAAATATTCCTTCTCTTCATTGGCTCCATGGAATCTGGAGTAAATGTACAGTTGTTGAGTGTTGAGGATGTACTTATGGTCAAATATAGAAGGAAAACTAAGTCAATCCAGTGGGCAGAGCAGACGTAGGAGTAATAAGGCATATGAGAGGAATGCAAGATTGAATTCCTAATTTATATTAATGCAAAGAGTCTGACTAGTAAGGGAGATGAACTTAAGAGCATTGATGAGCGCAGGAAATTCTAATATTGTTGCTACCACTGAGACATAATTGAGAGATGATTGCAATATTGATAATGAATCCATGGCTTCACTAATGAGGGAGACTCTCAAAGAAGCCTGTTTAAATGAGCCCACATGGGTAGAGCTTTGAGGAAAAAGGGGCGATTGCTTTTTTAGTATATCACAGGTTTCCTAGCAATCAGTAGGAAATAGAAGGAACTGGAGGTATTCAGAGATGCAAGAGAAAAAGGGTAGTAGGCGATTCCTGCTTCCCAGTATTAACTGGATTACCTTGATGTGGAAGACTAGTAGAATTTTTAAACTGCACCCAGTAAGTACATGGATAATCTAACAAGAGCAGGGGAAATATTGGATTTGGTCTAAGAGAATGTTGCAAGGTAAGTGGTTATAGTGTTTAGTGGGAGAGTCTTTTGGAAATAGTGACTATATCTGTAAAGATGCAAAGGTGAATCAAAAATTAGGTACTAAAATGGGAAGGCCAATTTCAGCACCAAAAAACAAAGGACCTGACAAAATCAGACTGGGACAGCCATTTAGATCTAATAACTGTGAGGTAACTAAGATAGAGCCACACTCACAAAATGCTGAAGGAACTGAGTATATCAGGCAGCATCTTTAGACAGGAATAAACATTCCTGTAACAGTGAAAAGTAAGGACAACATGTTGAAGGAATCCTGGATTCAAGGTATATCAAGGGTTGAATGAAGAAACAAAAACCATAGGGAAATGAAATTTAAAGAAAAACTCAAGAAAATAGGATATTAAACTAACTGGCCTATAGTTTCACAGCTCTTGTCTTCTTGCCATTTTTTTAAAATAAGGAGATCACAATGAATGTTTTCCAAATTTCTAGTACCCTCTCTGAATTTAAATAGTTTGAAAAGTTTCAACCAATAGATCCCAAGGATGCAGTCGATTGGTTTCCAACGACTTATACAGTCATTGGTCAGATCCTGTGTGTGTTGTGAAACAGTGAGACCTAGAGGTACAAGTACAAAGTTTGCTCAATGTCACATCACAGATAGACCAGATTGAGAAGAGGCCATTTGGCTCACTGTCCTTCATAAGTCACGACATTAAGTACAGGAGTTAGCATTTATAATGCAATTGTATAAGACATTGGTGAGATTACATTTGGAATATTGTGTACAGTTTTGGTCTTCCTGCTAAAGGGAAGGCATCATTAAACCAGAAAGAGCACAGATATGGTTTATGAGTTTTATAGGAATGCTTGCTGTTAGGACTCAAAGGCTTGAGTTATGGAGAAGTTGGGCAAGCTAGAACTTTATTCCCTTGAGCATATGAGATTGAGGGCTGATCCTATAGTTGCTTAAAATCATGAGTTGTATAAAAAGGGTGAATGGGCATAGTCTTTTTTGTTAGAAATGGAAAACAAAAACTAGAGGGCTTAGGTTTAAGATGAGGGATACAAATTTAAAAGGGATCTTAGGGGGGATCTTTTTCACTCCGTGGGAATGAGCCTGCCAGAGGAAGTGGTTGAAGTAGTTAAAATAACAACAGTTAAATGACATCCTGTTACACAGATGGATAGGAGGGATTTAACGTAACACTGGCAAGCATGGGCAAGTGGGACTAGCTCGGTGGGCACTATGGTTGGCGTGGACATGTTGGGTTGAAGAGCCAGTTTCCATCCTGTATTGTTCTATTACTCAATGAAGCCTGAGGAAATAAATTGATATAATATATCTGCCATATCTTTGTTTCTATTATTGATTCACTAACCTCATTTTCTAGTGGTCTAGTAGCCACTTTCTTCATTTTTATATATCCACAGAAATTCCTACTGTTTGTCTTGCTATTACATTTAATTTTTATTTTAAAATCAATCTTCTTTATAAGTTTTTTAGTCTTTCACTGCTGAGCCCTAGAAACTTCTCTGTCCTCTGGCCCACCACCAGCCTTTAGCATTTTGTGTGCCCTAGTTTTCAATTTAATGTTATCCTTTACCTCCTCTGGTAATTACAGATTGTTCATCTTTCTCACGGAATCCCTCTTTCTAATTGGGATAAATTCCTGCTGAGTATCCTGTTTAGGTATCAGGCACTGTTCCTCCATTGATTTGTCTCTCAGTTTATTTGCTAAACCATCTTAGATAACTCCAGCTTTACAGCATTATATTTGCTCTTTTTGAAGTTGAAGACAGTTGTTTCTTCCTGTAATGTTCGTGCTCAAAATGTATCTGGAATCCTATCATATTGGGGATATTTAGCCATAAGATCTCTTATTAATCCTTCCTCATTAGTCATGACCAAATCCAAAATAACCTGTTCCCGGAAGGTTCAATACCTTATGTACTAAAACGCAAAGTCTGTTGCCCTCCTCTAATTATTCTTCTGTGATATTCTTTCCAGTTGGGTTCATCCAATTAATATGTAGATTAAAATTTCTCATGCTGAATGCAGTTCTCTTTAAAGATGCCTAGATATTTTGCCATTTATTCTTGTGTCCTTTTGAGATATCACGTTTTGGGGGTCTGTAGACTACATCCACCTGTGTTTTCTCTACCCTGCCATTCATAATTTCAAATTGAACTGTTTTTGTATTACTATCAGCTGTCTCCATATCATGACTCAGTGTTGCTCTGATACCTCCCTTGGCATCACATTAGCATTGATAAGCCAAGAGGACTCATTTGAATGATTCATTGATTCCTGCACTCAAGCCTTGGCTATTGCTCAGACCCCCAGACTTGCCAGCCCAAACCCTTGCTTATTATTGCAGTCCCTCAATTTGCCAACTCCTATCTCAAACATTCTCAACTACTGATTTGATGCTGTCCTGTTTTCCCCATGTAATTTATTCTCCTCAATTCCCAGATGACTATAGCCCCACAATACAGCTAATTCTGATGCAGACCAGCTCTTGCAGGTCTTTGTCCTGTTTACCTCCTGCTTAATTAGTAGAGTCATTGTCATACACCACATATACAGGCACTAAGTTTGAGGTAATCATTAAAGACCCTTTCTCGATGGGCTGAATGGCCTACTTCTGCTCCTATATCTTATGGTCTATGGTAATAACTTGGTATTATTTGATGAAAGGTATGAACTAATGTGATTTAAATTTTGTTCCTTCAGGAATCCTTCTTCCAGGACATTGATCTCTTACAGAAACATGGCATTGTAAGTATTGTAAACTGTGACTATCTAAGCTTTAATCTTAGATCTTCACTTTTGGTTGCAAATAAATTTGTTGGTGGATTTGTCCGTACATTGAAACATAGTTTATGAAAATAAAGTAACTGCAGAAGATGCAAACCTGAAGCAAAACAGAAAATGTTCAGTTGAGCAGTTGGCAGTTATGGAAAGAGAAAAGTTTCAGGTTGAAGACCCTTCATCACAATGATGAAAGAAAACAAGTTTCTTTTAAGTTGCAGAAATAGCAGGGAGAGATGGCTAGGACAGAGGAAATAACCTTATGGTTGAGACTAGGTTTGTTGTGACAAGCTGGTGATGAAGCCATCTGGTAGATTTTTTAGTGAGGGCAAATAGAGAGGAAAAAAATCAAATAGAAGGACGTAAAGGCTGTGAAACACGTGAGAGATGCAAGAATGCACAGCACATAGGGCTATGCTAATGGAGAGAAATTAATTAAAATGATACAAAGATATTGTAGAAGGATTGACCATTCTGATGCAGAGGAAACAAATCAACTGAAATTGGTGAATTTAATATTGAATTCCAAAGGTTCCCCCACATGGAAAATGTTGTCCTGTTCCTCAAGTTTATTTTGAGTCTCATTGGGTTGGTGTGGGAATCCGCCATTAGGTCAGAGTGAGAGTGTGATGGAGTATTAAAGTGCCAATTGGAAACTCAGGATCACTCCTGCAACAGTGCTTTACATAGATAGTCACTCAATTTGCATTTGGTTTTTCCAATATAGAAACTGCATTGTGAGCATTGAATGCAATACTCTAAACTGAGTACTGTTCAAATGAATTGTTGCTTCATTTTGAAGTACTGTTCATGTCACAATCATAGTTTATGATGCACATCTGAAGTGTTTTGCTACCTAAGATTGAAAGACTTTTTCGAAGAATATGACTATTTACAAGTTTTCTGAACTGTATCACTAAGGACTTATCTAAGTAGCAGACATGAAAGATCAGTAAATTTATTCCTTTATTATGATAACAATGATTCCATTCTCAAGACTAGGTTTTGTTTTTCAACTCTTGTATTTCCAGCACGTCTGACATCTTTGACATACCACTCTTGAGATCTTGTGTGAGCAAATCCAGTAAGTGGTATTCTAACGAAAGTTAGGAATCTTCAAATATATCAGTTATATCTTAGGGTTAAGATGAACGCTGGAAACCTGAATTAAAAACAGAAAATGCTAGAAACATTCATAAGGTCAGGGAGCTTCTGTGGAGAGAGAAGCAGTTAATGGTTTAGAGTGCTTTGTCAGAAATGAGTAAAAGAAAAACAATTTAGTATTCAGTAAGATCCATGGTGGGAAGATGCAAATATAACTATGATATGGTTAGTCCAAATCGTTTAATGTTATTAATTAGTTTAGCAGTTATAAGCATATTTTGTTTTGTATTGTGTTATTAGTGAGAATGTGGGACATACTCATAAGCTAGACTATATGAATAGAAAAAGAAAAATTGAAAGGCAGAAATGTCCAGTTCTGATGCAGACAGAAAGAACTATTTCTGGCTGAAGAGTTTCACTTCAGTTCCATTTTGATGAAAGCCCATGAAACCAAAACATTAATGGACCTAATCCTTTACTTTCAGTTTATGTGCATATTTTAAACAAAATAATTCTTTGTTTCTGCACTTAATGATTGGGTTTTTTTGGTGTTTGTTTACAGAATGTTGCTGACATTAAGAAAATGAAAACAGTTGGAATCTGTACAGTGAAAGGAGTTCAGATGACAACACGAAGGGCGTTGTGCAACATTAAAGGTCTTTCTGAAGCTAAGGTTGATAAAATCAAGGAAGCAGCCAACAAACTCATTGTAAGAATGCAAACATACTTACCCTGTTACACCCAATTATTAGAGAACTCAAATGTCTTTTGACCAAAAATGGACCTAATTCATACTATACCAATATTTCTCAATGAGGAAGGGTGGAGCTTCCTTCCGCACTTACTCATTGAATTCTGTTTCTTCCTCCTTCATGTTGATCCTTTTAAATATATTTGAATGTTTCACCTCAACATTCTATCTTCTTAGTTGGAGTGATTATCTTCTATAAGTAGAATATCTTTTCCATATTTCAATAGTCATAACATCAGATCATTTTTTCTGTTTCATTTTCCCAGAAGAATGATACCTATCCAGTTATTTATTTTATAAAATGGGGATCAGAACTCTCAGGGCAAATCCCTTGGCTCCTGTTCACTGTTGACTCACAGACATATTGTCCAGGTAAAATTGTAGATGCTGGAAATCTGCAATAAAACCAGAATAACTACTGCCTGCAGTACACACAAAATTGCTGGAGAAACCAGGCAGGTAGATGGCATCTATGGAAAAGAATAAACAGTCAACGTTTCAGGCCCAGACCCTTCATATTCGATATTCTTTTCTATAGATGTTGCCTGACCTGCTGAGTTCCTGCATCATTTTGTGTGTGTTGCTTGGAATTCCAGCATCTGCAGATTTTCTCATTCTTATAACTACTGCCTGATCGGCTGAGTATTTTCAGCATTTCTTTTTCAGGTTTCTAGCATCTACAGTCTTCATTTTGATTTACTGGGCTTTGGAATTACAATGATTAAATACCTGGCAGCAATTTCATCTGGTGCAGGACACATATGAAACTCTTGTCTGGTTCCCATTTTGTTGTTATGACTCTATTGCTCACCCACTTCTAATTCCATTATTTATTATTTTAGTACAAACTATTTAATAATCCATTTCAGTAGATAAGTAGCTAGGGGAAGGTGTTATCCTTAAAGTCAGTGACAGGAGTGTAACTTAAAGTACATGGAATAAACGCCACGAAGTGTTTATTAACCTTAACCATAATGGTCGAAGTTTGTAAGAATGTCATTGTCTCATGTGCCTTCTCCTTTCTTCTCATCCTCTACCTCTCCCCCTCTCCCTCTCTCCCTCATGTACTCCTCCTTCTTTTGCCCACTTTCCATTCTTGTACATCCCTTCCATAACCATTCCCTACCCCCTCACTCCTCCCAATTTCCTCCTTTGACCTTTCCCCCACCTGGTCTCCTTCTCCCTTTCCTTTCTCTTTCTCATATGCTTTCCCCCGTAAAGTCTTCATAGTATCCTCTGTATATCTTTACTCTTGAAGGGCTTCTTTCATTTTCAGTTCTCTGTACAGCCATGTACTCCATATTTTTATCCACTTCTAATTATCCTTTGATATCCAGAGTCCCTAGGCCTTTCTGTTCTTGCATTTCACTCTGGTGGGAACACAGTGGTCCTGAACTCATCTGTTTGCTTCAAATGACCCCACTTGTGAGATCTGGAAGCAGCTGCTCCAGCTCTACACTTGCCAGATTATATCTTACAATATTAAAATTGGCTTTTCTTCATTTCTGGACTTAAATTCCCAGACCATCCTTATCATTTTCCATACCTTAAAACTCACAGAGTATAGTCGCTGATTCTAAAATGCTTTCCCGCTGACATTCCAACCACTTATCATCCTCTCCCTCTCTGTACTATGTCCCCTGCTCTCCCTCCCTCAGAGCCGATTTGGTGAGATCAAGAAAGGTGTTGTGCTGTGCAGCCTGCGTGTGTTGCTGAGCTGGGGCATGGATCCTAGAGCGAGGCACTACCTGGTGCTTAGACAATTTAAATGCTGACTCATATAGACCTGAAAACCTGTATACGGAGGCGTGAGTCTGGCCAATTTCACTTGCTCTCTTGTGGTGTTCATTCTTCTCTTTGGTGGCTGTCAGAGTCGCAAGTTTCACCACGTTTTTGCCCTGCTAATATGCTGAACTGTAATCGAGGCTTGGGCAATTTTTAAAATTGGTTTCTTCTTTGTAGCTGCCTGTAAGTAAACAAATCTCAAGGTATATAAATTATACATACTTTGATCAGAAGTGTACTTTGATGTGATGAATTCTGTAATGAAGTTGAGTACCTTGGTGTCTGTTTATGTTGCCGGAGTAATAATGTGGCATGTCCAAGTAAGATACATGGCCAGGGATGATTGCAGAACTATAGGTGGTTGAATTCAGCAATGCATTGAGTGCCACAGGGCAGTACTTTAAATTTTGTTGGAGATTAATATTACTTTGTATTTGTATGATTAAAAAGGTAATGTGCTATTAGCAACGAAAACCTGAATGTCATTTAGATCTGTGGCCCTTCTACTCAATGTCCTGAAGCTGAGATAGTTGCACTCAGATGACTAATTAATAACATTATAATGGTATATCACATAAATGCAAGCTGCCACCCTCAGGGTTAAGGAGCAATATATTCCTTATATTCCACTTGAGTAGTTTCCAAACTGATGGTATTAGTATCGATTTCTCCTTATGGTAAAAAAAATCCCTCTCCCTCTCCTCTTCCCCTATTCCCCACTCTGATCTCTTAACTCTTCTCACATGTCTATCACCTCCCCTGGATTCCTTTCTCCTCTGGTCCACTTTCATCTCCTAACAGATTCCTTCCTCTCCAGCCCTTTACATTTCCTACCCACCTGGCTCCACCTATCACCTTCCCCTTCCCCACTGTTTTTTTTCTCTCTGGCACCTTTTTTTTTCTCCCTTCTTTTCCAGTCCTGAAGAAGGATCTTGGGACAAAACAAAGATTGTTTATTCAATTCTATAGATGCTGTCCGACCTGCTGAGTTCCTCTAGCATTTTATATTTTGCTTTGGATTTCTGGCATCTGCGGAATATCTTGTGTTTATGTAATCTGCAGACTATTATATTTATGTTTCTGTTCATAATATGATATTTTCTTGTTATTGCCCATAGTAATAGTTCTTTTTAAAATTTTTTTATTGAGTTTTCAATGATTACAGAAGGAAAGAAAAAGAATTATCAACCCTTTCCCCCTCCCCTTAACCCCTCCCCCCTAACATATCCCTATAGAAAGAAAGAAAAAAAAAGAAGAAAGAAAGAATGCCTGGATATTGGAAGATCCCCACATGCTCCATGGAGTACATAATAGCTTTAGTATATATATTTATTTATTTCCCCAAATAACCAGTAATTTTATCTTCGGAGCACCTGTATATTTAGTCCTATCTTTTGTAAATAAGGGTGTTAAATTTTCAGAAATGTTTCATATTTATCTCTTAAATTATAAGTAATTTTTTCAAGTGGAATACAGCTAAAGATTTCGTTCTTCCAATGACCTGTACTTAAGTATGAATCCGATTTCCAAGTAACTGCAATAGCCTTTTTGGCTACTGCCAATGCAATTTTTTATGAATTCTTTCTGATAGTCATTCAATATTTATTCAATTTATTCAAGCAGAGTGATATTTCTGAAAAACTTGTGATTTACTTGTGAACAAATCTTGTTTATGTGTTGCAGGAGCCAGGGTTTCTCACTGCATTTGAGTACAGTGAGAAGAGGAAAACAGTGTTTCACATTACTACTGGCAGCCAAGAATTAGAGTGAGAATAATATTTATTTATGGAAGCAAAGTCAGAACATATGCACATTTTTGATTTTAGAATCATACAGAACAAAAATGGCATGTTCGGTCCTTTATGTCTATGCTGACCATTTATAATAATCCCATTTAGCAGTTCTTGATCCAGTGCCTTCTAAGTTTGTCCAGGGTCTCCACAATCTCTTACCTTACCTTCAGTAGCAGTCTAGGATAATCACCTTAGTCCCAATGGCCTGCTAAGACACTTAATACCTGTTCCTTTTTAATGTTTTAGCATTTCATTGTCCTCTCCATCCCTGAATTCTCTAACTACAATACATTGTGCTTAATGAATACAAATTAACAGTATTCCTCTTTGACTTCACCTGTGTCCTCTGTCTCCACACACAGATTACCAGTTTAGTCCCTGCTTTCTCCTCCTGGCTAAAGTAACTTAGAAAACGCTTTGGGATTTCCCTTTGTCTTGTCCTCTAGAGATATTTCACACTAATTTTTCCCTCCTAATTTCTATTTTAAGTACCCCACTTCACTTTCTGTACACCCGAAAAACCTCGCCTTTCAGTTCCTTACACCTGCTGTATACTTCCTTTTGTTTTATCCATCTCTTGATAACCGGGATCCCTTGTACTTGCTGATAGTACCTTTTCTCCTTCAGAACACATGTCTCCAATGCTGATAAAATAAATTTTATTTGCTTTATGCTGAAAAGAAACGAGCAGTTACATTTCTAGGCATATGTTTCTTGTAGTTACTGTAGAAGCTACAAAGCAACGAAAGAGATACATTCATGGGATGCACATGTCTCATTCACTTAGAAAACATTTGCCTGTTGTAACCACTGGTTGAAGTGATGCATTTTGGAAAGTCAAAGTATAAGGCCTTGTACTATTAAGGATAGGACACTAAAAAGGTATATGGAACAGAGATCCTAGGAGTATGTGCATAGCTCATTGAAAAGTGTCACAGGTAGAGAGTTTGGTTAAAAAAAAGATATTTTTCACATATAAAAAAATACTGGCCTTTTCAGGCAGGACACTGAGAACAGCAGTTGGGACATTATGTTGCTGCTGTATAAGTAATTAGTAAACCCATGCTTGGAGAACTGTGTACAATTTTGGACACTCTATTAGATGGTTAAATTCAAAGGAGTGCAGAGAAGATCGATAAGGATGTTGCTAGGACTAGAAGGCCTGAGTTATAGGGAGAGGTTGGCCAGGCTAAGAAGTTATTCCTTGGAACACAGGAAAATAAGGGACAAGCTTTTAGAGATGTTTAAGATAATGAGGGACATAGATAAAGTGGATGGTATCAGTTTTATTCACAGGGTAGATGAGTTTAAAACAAGGACATAGGTTTAGGCTTAGAGTGGAAGTATTTTAAAAAGACCGAAGGGGCAACATTTCCTTCTGTTTCATTCCATAGGAAGTGGTTGAGACAGATTCAATATCATCATTTAGAAGCACATGGATAGGTACTTGGAGGGATATGGGAGTAAAAAAGGAAATTCATATCAGTTGGGTGGGCACCATGGTTGGCATGGATTTGTTGAGCGGGGGGCATCTGTGCTATTGTTATCTGCTACATTCATGTCAACATACCTGATGAGTGGTGCACCTTTTGCAAGAAAATGAATGAGATTTTGTGCATCATTAATATTCATATTGTTTTGCAGTAAATTGCTGGGTGGAGGAATTGAAAGCATGGCAATTACAGAGGCGTTTGGTGGTGAGTGCATAGAGAAACAATAATTAGTTAATATAAATGAATAAGTAAATAAAATCAAAATAGTACAACTTTTTTTTCCTCACTCCCTTTATCTGCCCTCATCTATTATTCACCTGTCATAGGTTTTCTACCTGGCACGATCTGTCCGTCATCTTACTCACCTCCCTATTCCACCAATTGTGCCTGAAACCTTTTTTGCCATTCCTTTCTCCTCTCTATGCTGGCTATCTTGCCTGTCCACTCCCAATCCTGAAGTAGGTTTCAACCTGAAACAGCAATAGTCCTTTTCCTTCCACAGATGCTGCCTGACTCACAGTTCTTTCAGCACATTGTTGCGCCAGATTCCAGCAACTGCAGTCTCTTGTGTCTCAAACAAATGTTTCAGGTTCTGGAAGGAACAAGGAAAGGGAGAAAAACTTGTTTATATTTCAGTACTAGAGAAGGTGAGGGAGGGATTAGATGATTTAGGTAGAACAAAGGGAATAACTTTAATAGGATGAATCCAACTGGGTTAAAGGAGAAAATTACAAGCACATTATCCTTTCTTGTCTGCACAATTTGTTGTCAATAGTGAGGATATGAGATATGCCCACCAGGTCAAGAAAGAGAATGCTGAATGTTTCCAATACTTTTCAGTTTATAGAGGTGCTCTTTGGGGGTTTCTTTACAATAGATGGTTTATCTCCCCTAGAATTTGTTTCATCTAAAGCAATTTAATCAGCATTTGAGCATTTTTGATTCTGGCTTTTGTCTATAACAAGAAACATAGAAATTCTAGTACTCACTTACACACTAGGAGCAACTTATGGTGGACAATTAATCTAACAACCCACAAGTCTTTGGGTCATGGAAAGAACATGGAGCACCCCGAGTCATAAGGAGAACTTGTGAAGTCCACACAGACAGGATCATGCAGCCAGAATGAATCCAAGTGGCTGAAGCTGCAAGGGAGCAGCTCTACCAGCTGTGCCATTGAGCCACCAATACTTACCACTTGCCACTATTTAAAGGATTACACTGCTGATTTTCTGATCAACTTTGATCCTGGATCCAAAGGCACTGAAACATCATTTAATTTGTTTCTCATAGTTGTATCTTAATGTGCTGTGTTATTTGTATACAAGACTACACTTCAGAAGTAATTCATTAACATTAAAGCATTTTCAGATCTTCAGGGTATTGCGTTATTTTTAAGTCACTAATTTCTGTCCTTATTTGTAGAATTTAGAACTGGAAAGACACAGCTGTCACACACTTTCTGTGGTAAGCACTCATTTAAAACACACTAATGACTTTGTGCCAACACATTAAAAGAATTTACAACAATTGCAAGATGTGAACTAGAACATCTGAGTCTTTGTTGTGATTCATACTTAACAGTACAAATTATCTACTTAAAAGTCTAACAAAGCAAGCTGTTGGGAATTAAAAAGATAGCATTTTACCTGCAGTAATTGTAAAGTTAGATTCTTTTATGGAGATGGAAGTAATCAACAGACAAGTTTTTTGAGAGAAGTGAGATTTCAAAACCTTTGATTTGTTGTAAAAGTACAGATGGTGGCTAATATATATTTTATTACATGTTAAGGGATTTTTCCCCTTTTTTCTTGCTTTTCCTAACAGCTCTGACTTTGGTAGTGGGTTTAGATTTTTTTTCTGTATAACAAAATTATTATATTTCAATATTACAATTTAATTTTTATGAATACAGGGTTTTGTGATTGTAACTCTATTTTTAATACAATGTACTTGGTACTTTTTTATTTATAATATATATCTTCTTGTACTCTGTGTTCCTCTGTGCAGAAACTAATAAAAATATTGAAAGAGAGTTTTATAGACTATCTTGGGGGAAGGTTGGTATACAGGTGGATAGAAGTACAGCACTGTATCAGTTGATTTATCCTTGATAAATAATTTTAGATTTCTTCCATTGTAGTGACTGCTCAGCTTCCTGGACCCAATGGATACTGTGGAGGAAAGGTGATTTTCATTGATACAGAGAATACCTTGTATCCTTTGTTTTATTAGCTTTTAGCATTCCATGGTTGCTTCTGTTGTCGTTATAGATCCTGTTAATACATGATAGGTAATTTTCTTATTTCCTTCTACCTTGTATTTGAATCCTGACTTTTTACTGCCTTAAGATATTTTACTGAGACACAAGGAGAAATATGATGTAATACAAGCATTTCAATTTGCATCTACAAATCACACACTGCCTGCTCATTGCACAGAGAAATTTATAGAGGTAGTTGGCTTAACCATAATTTTAAAGTTATAAGAACATAAGACCACAAGATAAAGGAGCATAATTAGGCCATTTGACCCATCAAGTCTTCTCCCCCATTTCATCACGTCTAATCCATTTTCCTCTCAGCCCCAATCTCCTTCCTTCTCCCCGTATCCCTTCATGCCCTGACTAATCAAGAATCTATCAACCTCTGCCTTAAATATACATAAAGACTTGACCTCCACAGCTACCTTTGGCAAGGGATTCCACAGATTCACTACTCTCTGTCTCAAAGAAATTCCTCTTCATCTCCTTTCTAAAAGGACACCCCACTATTCTGAGGCTGTGTACTCTGGTCTTGAACATCCTCTCTACATATACTCTCTCAAGGCCTTTCACCATTCAATGGGTTCCAATTAAGTCACCCCTCATTCTTCTGAATTCCAGTGAATATAGGCCTGGAGCTATCGAATGGTCTTCATGTCACAAGCCGTTTAATCCTGGAATTATTTTTGTGATCCTCCTTTGAATCCTCTGCAGTTTCTGCACATCCTTTCTAAGAGGCCCAAAACTGCTCACAATTTGAGACCTCACCAGTGCTTTATAAACTCTCAACATTACATCCTTGCTTTTATATTCCATTTCTCTTGAAATGAACACTAACATCACACTTACCTTCCTCACCACAGACTCAATCTGCAAATGAACCTTTAGGGAATCCTGCATAAGGACTTCCAAATCCCTTTGTACCTCAGGTTTTTGTATTTTCTCTCCATTTAGAAAATAGTCAACCCTTTCATCTACCAAAGTGCAAGACCATGCATTTCCTGATGCTGTATTCCGTCTGCCACCTCTTTGCCCTTGTAAGTCCTTCTGTAGCCTCTCTATCTTCTCAAAACTACCTGCCCCTCCACCTATCTTCGTTTCATCTGCAAACTTTGCAACAAAGACAGATCTACATGTGTCTTTGGGCTGTGGAAGGAAAGGTAAGCAACCTGAGGAATCATAAGAACATGCAAAATCCACAAAGACAGAACCAAGCATCCAGAATGAACTCAGGTGGCTGAAGTTGCGAAGCAGCAGCTCTGCCAACTGTATAATTGAGCCACCAATACTTACCACTTGCTACTATCTTGTTAACGTGGATGTATTGCCTTCTTGTGGTGGGATGTCTATTTGTTTCAACCTGTATGAAGATCTTTGAAGATTGAATGAAAGTTCAAAGTAAATGTATTATCAAAGTATGTATACCATATACAACCTTGAGATTTATCTTCTTGCGTGCAGCCACAGAATAAAGAAACACAACAGAATTCAGGAAAAACCACACTCCACAAAGACAAATAAACATCCAACGTGCAAAAGATGACAAATTATGCAAATAATTTTAAAAAGTAAACAGATAATGCATAGGACAGAGAAAACTAGTCTACAAGCTGTGGAGTCGGTTCAATGTTGAGGCAAGTGAAACATGTTCAGGAGCCCAATGGCTGTAGGACAACTGTTCCCATACTTGGCTAGTATGGAGTAATGGGACTGAACGCTGGTTCAATTTCCATTCTGGGACCTTGATGCATTAATCTGGCTTGAAGCTTTGATTGGTGCAGAAGAATGGGACTGAACACCAGTTTGTTTTCTGCTCTTCGGTCTTGACGCTATAATCAGCATGGAGTAGTGGAGCTGAACACCATTTTTTTTCTGCTCTTGGGCCTTGACCTTTAATTTGGCTTGAAGTCTGCCCCAACGATGGCTACCCCAATGGTGGTCGACCTTCATCTTCAAGGTGCCGTACCTACATTTCTGAGAGCCAAGTTCACTGAAACCTTCAGGAGATCATAAAATTGTTAGCTCGTTTAGACAGTACAGAAGTAGATTTCTTGAAGACAAATTACAAGTGTGGATTGCAGTGATTGTATTTCACAAGAATAGTATCTAGTAGAATATCTAATAGTTTTGTGAGCTGCCAGCAAAACTTCACCATATATCACCAGCACTACGTTGTTCGGTGTGTTTGCATTCGTTGCAAGATCAATTGATGGGTTTCACACACCTGGGGCTTATCTTCCAGTTTCTACCTCCAATACTTGTTTTCTTTACCGATGATCTCTTCTTCATTCAGTTCTCTCCACTGATTTAGTTCCCTGGTACTTGGGAGGACTGAAGGCCTTAAGCAATAATGATCAATTCTGATCAGAATCAGTTTTAATGTCACCGGCATATATCATGAAATTTGTTAACGTTGCAGCAGCAGTACAATGCAATACATGATAAATGTAGAGAAAAACTGAATTACAGTAAATATATATGTATGTATATACGTATATTAAATAGTTAAATTAAGGTAAGTAGTACAAAACAGAAATTTCTAAAAAAGTAGTGAGGTACTGTTCATGGGTTCAATGTCCATTTAGAAATCGGATGGCAGGAGGGAAGAAACTGTTCCTAAGTCGCTGAGTATGTGCCTTCAGGCTTCTGATGGTAACAATGAGAAGAGGACATGTCCTGGGTGGTGGGGGTCCTTGATGATGGAAGCTACTTTTCTGAGGCACAGCTTCATGAAGATCTCTTGAATACTAAGGAGGCTAGTGCCCATAATGGAGCTAACTAAATTTACAACTCTCTGCAACTTACTATGAATCTGTGCAGTAACCCCCCCCCCCCAATCATACTAGATGATTATGCAGCTAGTCAGAATGCTCTCCATGGTGCATCTGTAGAAGTTTTTCAGTGTTTTAGGTGACAAACCAAATCTCCACAAACTCCTAATGAAATATAATCACTGTCTTTCCTTCTTTATAGCGGCTTTGAAATGTTGGGACCTAGTTAGATCCTTGGAGATATTGACACCCAGTAACTTTGAAGTTGTTCACTCTCTCCACTCCTGATCCCTCTATGAGGATTAGTTTTGTTCCCTCCTCTTTTCTTCTTGAAGTCCACAACTAGCTCTTGGTCTCACTGATGGTGTGTGTAAGGTTGTCATTGTGACACCACTCAACTAGCTGGTATAGCTCACTCCTAAAGATTGCCAGGTATCTTCCATCATAATATTAGATTGACTGCCTATTCATTTGGCAATTACACACATCTTCCTGTTCTGCTCAGGATCTCACCTGTGAAAGACCTAGCCGATTATTTGTATTTCATACGTAGATATTGTTACGAACCCCATAACTGGGTATCTTACCAGCAAAGATAGGAGTATCTGTTGAAGTCTGATGATACTATTTTTAACAGTATTTATGAGTAAAAATACACAAAAATAATATCAATGCAAATATACAGACACTATACGTCATCAATACTAAACCTAAAAGTGCGGGTATAATAATAATCAATAAGAAATAAGCTCTATCGTTGTCTAGGGGATAATGAATTGTCCAATGGAAATATAAAATTCAGTTCATTCATGCAAGCTGCAGTAGTTGTTGTTTGCGGTGTTGCAATTGTTGGAGAGAGAGAATAACAGCTATTTAACTTGCCGACTTTTCTTTTACAATCTGGACCCGTCGATGCGTTGTTGCTGTGGCCATTCGCTAATGACCACTCCGTCCTTTAGCTAGACCGTTCCGTGGAGGACTCGTCACCCAGGCAAGGGTGGACACACACACAAGCCCCACCGGTCTCGTAGCGTCTCTCCTGGTGCGTCTGAAGGGTGTTTCCCCAGACCCTACTTTTATCCCCACTCACGGGGTCTCAGATGTCAATCAGGTTGGGATGATGCAATCCCTCAACCAGACAACTCTGGTTGCCCCCTGAGGAGTTTCAATGAATAGAACAGTACTCAATACACAATTCCTTCTGCAAGAGACAATAGCAGTAATCAGTGGTTCCGTTCTGCTTTTGTTAGGAAGAGACATTCTACCTTTGTGTATCCCTGCGTTGTCTCTCTTTTATTACTGACATGATCTGTTTATCTCTCTCATTTCCCTTGGTATCAGACCCGAAATAAAAGCGATTTTGCGATTCTCAAAAGGGGGGGGGGGGCGACTCTGCACCCTTCTGCCCATCAGAGTTGCTCCTCATTCGTAACAATATAATTACAATCTCTAGATACCTTAAATAATCAGAATCTATGAAATATCCAGCATGGTGCCCATATGCAGTAAAATCCTAAGTATGTTTTTTTTTATTCAGCACATTTAAGTATTTATAATGATGTATTACAATTATTTAAATGATTAATCCTGATGGAACTTAGATATTATCATGTGATATTCTATAAATATCCAGTTATATACACCAGAAATCCTTATCCTGAATTAGCCGCCCAGATAGACTACGTGGGATTGCTGAACGGTTTAATGTGGATGCAGATGCAGTGTTGGATAATGTGCTGTATGCACGTGCCTATACAAGTAAGAAAGTATTTACGTATTACTAAGCAATGAGAAGTGTGAGATAATCCTGAGCATAGTGATATTGGTTAATATAATGTATAGCAATGCTTTTTTTAATCTTTGTTTCCCACAATTATTTATACATGTATTTATATAGTAAATCATCTTTTATGAAACCATAGAAGTTTCCAGCATAGAAATTGCAAAGGTCACGGTGTCCACACTAGTCAATAAAAAATGATGTGGACTAATCTCACTGCCCAGCTCTTAGGAAATCAACATGTGTATCATGATATTGTAGGATTCATCCAGTCACTTTTAAAATGGAAGCAGCTTTGCCTCTACCCCACCTTTTGGTTTATGAGTTCCAACCCTTTACCATTCCTTTGGTGGAAGAAGCACCTTCAGTTCAACCTTTAATCAATGAGGTCTTAGTAAATGAAGTACACATTGAGTTCAGGGAGGGACTTAGGGTTACTAATATGTCTACACAGTATTAGAGAAAGTAAGAAACCTAAAACGTAACTATTCCCTTGGGTTCTGGAGGAGAAGATTGTAGCAGACATTATGCCAGTGATCGTGTGAGATTGTGGTTTCTAGATGAAATTGTAGTGTGTCATTCATTATATACAGTTGCCAATATTTAAAAATCATTTACTTTGTGTTTGAAATGATAAACCTTGCCTTCGATGGCAACAGGCATAATGCAACTGTATTAACCTTTCTACCTATAACATCTACAGCAAGAGCCACAGCCCTCAGAGAAGCTGCTCCAACATTACCGAACTCACTGAAACAAGTGGTGTGTCTTTGACTATACTGCACAGAGAGCACACTAAAATCAGGGAAGTGTCCTGTGAGTTACTTGGAGAGAGATATGAAGTCCTAGTGGAAACACATGAAGGCAAGAGGGTGATCAGCACACCTAGGAATGTGGGTCGGTACCAGAAAGAGTTTTAACTCCCAGATAATGTCAAAGTCCAATGTCATGCTCAAATAAATATTGATCTAAAGAAAATAATTTACTTTCCACATTTAACCCCCCACACACATAATAAATACATAGGTAGATTCATACAGCAAGGGAGTGAAAAAACAAACTGCTGGAGGAACTCGGCAGGGGTCAAGATCCACTGAGTTCTTCCAGCATGTTGCCTGTTGCTCCAGATTCTAGCACTTATGTGTTTCTCCCTAACTATCATTATTACAATTACAATCACAAGAGCTGGAGACAGAGGCGGATGTTTCAGAGGCAGAGGTGAATTACTCATTAACAGAGTCTTCTAGTGAAGCAACTATGGGCCCAAACAACTGGAATCCTGCAGAGTGCAATACACTGCATCATTGCATCTGTCTCCACAGAGCATCACCTAGTAGGAGCAGTGCAAGGGATGAGCGACAAGAATCTAGAGCAGTGCTTCATTTCTCAAGGAATTCATGGGGATGAGTGGGCTGCAGTTAAACCTAGCTGTAAAGGAGAGACAATTGAAAATTTAAAAAAACTAGATGTTGAAATAAAGGGAAGAAATGTTGGAAACACGGAAAAGGTTGGGCTGCATCCGTGGAAAGAGAAAGTGATGAAGGATCTTTAATCTGAAACGTTAACTTTGTTTCATTTTGCATGGATGCTGCCCGAGCAACTAATTGTTTCCAGCACCTTTTTTACCAATTTTTTCCAACATCTCTGAGGCCTGTTTGGAGTGTATATCAGCATGTGTTGGTGCATAGCCTAGTGGATAAGGCATCAGGTCTAATGATCTGAAGGTCGAGCCTCAGCTGAGGCAGCACGTTGTATCCTTGAGCAAGGCACTTAACAACACATTGCTCTGCGACGACACTGGTGCCAAGCTGCTTGGGTCCTAGTGCCCTTCCCTTGGACAACATCGGTGGCATGGAGAGGGGAAGGCTTGCAGCATAGTCAACTGCCAGTCTTACATACAACCCTGCCCAGGAAATCTTCCAAGGTGCAAATCCATGGTCTCACGAGACTAACGGATGCCTATATAAAATATCAGCACATCTGTTCTGGGCAAAGAAAGCTAGGGAAGCGACATTCCCAAGGCACTCTATAAATACATCAAGAGGGTAGGACCACTCAAGGATTGGAGGTGCGAACATTTTCTTGGAGAGGATGTGAGTGAAATATTTAATGATTACTTTACATCAATATTTATCAAGGTGAAGGATGTGGAGGATAGGGAGATCAATGTTGAGAATATTGATAAGCTTGGGCATTTTAAGCTAAAGGAGGAGCTGGTGTTTCATCTCTTATAGAACAATAAGTTGGATAAGTCCCCGGGGCCATATAGAATATAGCCCAGGTTATAGAGAGAGGTAAGAGGAGAGGTTGTCCTTTCTAGCCACGGGCGAGTTCCCAAAAGACTGGTGAGAAGCTAATGTTATTTCATTATCCAAGAAGGGAACCAGGGATAATCCTGGAAACTATAGACTGGTGAGTTTCATGTCAGTGATAGAGAAGTTACTGGAATTCTATCTTAGGGATAGAATTTATGAGCATTTGGAAAACCATAGCCTAATTAGGGAGAGCTAGTGTGGCTTTGTGGAGGGCAAGTTATGTCTTACTAAATTGATTGAGTTTTTTGACAAGGCAACGAGGGTGATTGATGAAGATAGGGCTGTAGATGTTGTCTACAGGTTTGTTGTCAAAGGCCTTTGATAAGGTCCCTCAAGGGAGGCTCATCTAGAAGATGAAGATGCATGAGATCTATGGTGAATTTGCCATTTGTATTCAGAATTGGCTTTCCTATAGAAGACCAAAGGTAGTGGCTGAAGGGGATTATTCTAGCTGGAGGTCTCAGTTTAAGTGTTCGCGGGGATCTGTACTGAGACCTTTGCGATTTGTGATGTAAATGTCGAAGATGATAATGTTTTTGGGTGGGTTAGTAAGATTGCAGATTATACAAAGATTGGTGGTGGTGTGGATAGTGAAGAAGACTGGCAAAGAATACAGCGGTATATAGACCAGTTGTAAATGTGCAGAAAAATGGCAGATGGAATTTAAACTGGCCAAATATAAAGTGCTGCACCTTTGTAAGTCAATTGGCAAGACCTTTAACAGTGTTGATGAGCAGAGGGATCTTGGGGTCCAAGTTCATAGCTCCCTGAAAGTGGATACGCAGGTTGACAGAGTAATTGAGAACAATCTTTATTAGT
This sequence comes from Hypanus sabinus, assembly GCF_030144855.1. Taxonomy (NCBI): domain Eukaryota; kingdom Metazoa; phylum Chordata; class Chondrichthyes; order Myliobatiformes; family Dasyatidae; genus Hypanus; species Hypanus sabinus. The sequence goes on from NC_082734.1 coordinate 18,596,373, forward strand.
GAGCATTTCGAGCGAAAAGAGGAGCTGATGTTGCGTGACTTTATTAGTTGAGGCATTGAGTTCAAAAGATAGGAAGTTATGTTGCAGCTTTATGAAACTCTAGTTAGGCCTCATCTGGAGTATTACGTACAGTTCCGGTCGCCCATTACAGATCTAGCCTTTGGAAAGGGTGCAGAAGGGGTTTACCAGAATACTGCCTGGATTAGAGAGTATATACTATGATGAAAGGTTGGACAAACTTGAGTTGTTTTCTTTGGAGTAGCAGAAGCTGAGGGGAGATTTGATAGAGGTTGATAAGATTATGTGAGACATAGGTAAGAGTAGAAAGACAGTATCTTTTTCTCAGGTTGAAATGTCTAATACCAGGGGGCATACATTTAAGATGAAAGGGGATAACTTCAAAGAAGATGTGAGGGGCAGGCTTTTTACACAGAGAGTGGTGCCTGGAACGCGCAGTCTGGGATGGTGGCAGATAAATGGGCACATGAATGTGCTGGAAATGGAAAGATATGGACATTGTGCTTGCAGAGATTCATTTAGTTCCCTATTTGATTACTAAGTTAATTGGTTTAGCACAATGTTGTGGGCTGAGGTGCCTGTTCCTGTACTGTACTGTACTGTTCTATGTTCTAAGAGCTCCATGAATGGAAATCACACTAGGAAAACTTAGAAATAAGGTGTAAGCCAATGATCAACAATTTGTTGCAGTTATTAGAGACCAATCAGGAACCCATGTCCATATTCTTGTATCTTGTTAATCAGAACCTAGAGAGAATAAAATGTTGAGACATGTGAACCTCCTAGTCAGTGCAGAAGAGTGGTCATACCATGATAGAATTTTACACTGAATTTGAAAGTAATGTGATTAAATGTGAAGGTGAAATTGCAATGCTAAATAAAAGTTACGAAGAAAGGAGAGGAGAGCCAGCTGTGGTTGATCGGGAGAACATATTGAAATGCCTTTAGATTCATACAAAGAAAGAGCATGGAAATGGGCAACTGAGTCTGTGATATCTACACATATTTTGACCCTAATCTTATCTTAACCCATAATGGAACTCACCCTGCAGTTTGAGAGGGAGAAGCTAAAATCAAATGTATCTGTATTACAGTGGAGTAAAGGGAATTACAGAGGCATGAGAGAGGAGCTGGACAAAGTTGATTGGAAGTGGACGCTATCGGGTATGATGGCAAACAGCAATAATTGGACTTTCTGTGAACAATTCAGAAGGCGTGGGGTAGATGCATTCCAGAGAGGAAGTATTCTTAAGTGTGGCTGAGAAGGGCAGACAAAGGTGGCACAAAAGCAAAAGAGTTGGCATATAATATAGCAAAATTGGTGGAAAGTTAGAGGATTGGAAGCTTTTGGAAATCAGCAGAAGGCATCTAAAAAGCCATCAGGAGAGAAGAGATGAAATATGAAGATAAACTAGCCAATGGTATAAAAGAGGATACCAAAAGTTTTTTTACAGATATATAAAGAGCAAAAGAGATAAGAGTCGATATCGGACTGCTGGAAAATGATGGGAGAGATAGTAATAAGGTACAAAAAAAAGGTAGACAAACTTAATAAGTATCTTGCATTAGCCTTCACTGTGGAACACAGCAACAGTATGCCAGTAATTCAAGAATGTTGGGGGGGGGGGTAGCAGAAGTAAGTACAGTTGTTACTAATAAGGAGAAAGTGTTTGGGAATCTGAAAGGTCTGAAAGTAGACAGGTCACCTGGTCCAGGTGGACTATACCCCAGGGTTCTGAAAGAGGAGCTGAAGTGATTGTGGAGGCACTAGTAGTGATCTTGTGATCTTGCAAGAATCAATGGATTCTGGTATGGTTCCAGAGGACTGGAAAATTGCAAATATCACTCCACTCTTCAAGAAGGGAGAGAGGCAGAAGAAAGGAAATTACAGGCCAGTTAGTTGGACCTTGGCTGGGAAGATGTTGGAGTTGATTGTTAAAGATGTGGTATCAGGGTACTTGGAGGCACATGATCAAGTTGGCCGGTCAGCTTAGTTTCTTTAAGGGAAAATCTTGCTTGACAAACCTGTTGGAATTCTTTGAGGAAATATCAAGCAGGATAGACAAAAGAGAATCAGATGGATGTTGTGTACTTGGATATTCAGAAGACCTTTAACAAAGTGCCGCACAAGGCTGGGAATAAAGGGAGCCTTTTCTGGTTGGCTGATGGTGACTAGCAGGGAGGCTGCAAAAGGACTTAGATGGATTAGGAAAATGGGTAAAGAAGTGCAGATGGAATACTGTGTCATGAAGGAACAAAAGCATAGACTATTTTCTAAATGGGCAGAAAATTCAAAAAATCTGAGGTGCATAGTGTATTGGGAGTCCTCATGCAGGGTCCCCCAAAGGCTAACTCACAGATTAAGTCAGTGGTGGGGAAGGCAAATGCAATGTTAACATTCATTTTAAGAAGACTAGGATATAAAAGCAAGGATGTAATGCTGAGGCTCTATAAGGCACTGATGAGGCCTCACTTGGAGTAGTATGAGCAGTTCTTGGCTCTTTGTCAAAGAAAGGATGTGCTGTTCAGAGGAGGCTCATGAGAATGCTTCTGGGAATGAAAGGATTATTGAATGAGGAGCGTTTGATGGCTCTGGGCCTGTACTTACTGGAAACTAGAAGAATGGGAGGGGGAGATCCTCATTGAAACCTATTGAATATTGAAAGACCTAGATAGAATAGATGTGGAGAGGATGTTTCTGTTATTGGGAGAGTCTAGGACCAGAGGGCACAGCCTCAGAATAGAAATATGTTCATTTAGGGCAGAGATGAAGAATTTCTTTAGTCAAGAGAGTGTAAATCTGTGGAATTTGTTGCCACAGGCAGCTGTGGAGGCCAGATCATTGGGTGTATTTAAGGCAGAGGTTGATATGTTCTTGATTAGTCAGGACATGAAGTTATATGAAGACAGGAGAATGGAGTTGGGAGGGAAATGGATCAGCCATGGTGAAATGGTGGCGCAGACTCAATGTGCCAAATGGCCAAATTCTATTCCTGTCTCTTATGGTCTTTTGATCTTGTATTTTCTCCACATTCCCATTACCAATATCTCCTCACAATGATACTTTTATTTATCAACACAAAGTACTATTTGCAACAATTAATGAACCACACATTTGCAAATTGTGAGCAGAAACACAGAGAGAATATGCAGGTTCCACATAGACCGCACCCACAACCAACAATCAACCCTTATCTGTGGAGCTGTGAGGCAGCATTCTACTAGCTGCAGCTCATTATGTAAATTTGTAAAGGAACAAAAACCCAAAAGGTAAATGCTTCATCTGAAATGTCCTGATGAAGAGTCTTGGCCCAAAATGTCGACTGTACTTTATTCCAAAGATGCTGCCTGGCCTGCTGAGTTCCTCAGGCATTTTGTGTGTGTTGCTTGGATTTCCAGCACCTACAGATATTTCTTTTGTTTGTAATTAAAGAATGTTATTTTAAATAAAATGACTAATTAAGTTGCCAGAAATAGCAGTAGGCCTGGCAACTGGGAGCAGAGAAACGCCACAATAAAAGGCAAGAAACAAAAATGTTCTGTAAGCTAATTATTGGCATTTAAGTGGAAAAGACATACAAGTGTTAATCCCTTGCAGATCGAGACAGAAGTTATGATTGGGGAAAAATTAAATAATTAGTTTGTGTCTTTTTCATGGAAGAAAACACAAAATTTGCTAAGTTTCTAACAAGAGAGAAGAAATTAAGAATTAATCAAAAATATACAAGAATTTTGTGAATGTGGAACCTGATAAATACCAACTACTGAGTTTTGACGAAGGTGGCTTAAGAGCTGCTCTGGTGCCATCTTCCAGGGTTAACACACTCTGAAATTGTTCCAGATGTTTATAGAGTAACATGGAGGAAAGGAAGGAGGGGGAGAGAAAAAAAAGGAATTCAAGAACTATTTCCCTAACATTAGTGGAAGGGGAAAACCTGGAATCTATAAAGAAAGTGAAATAAGACTGAGAAAAGTAAACCTGGAATAATGTAAGGAAAATGATGTTTGACTAATATGGAGTTCTTTAAAGATGTGATGGGTAGGATAGATAAGAGGCAACAAACAAGTGGATATGATGAACTGGGGTTTTTGGAAGCTTCACAGGAGTTTGGACAATAGAGTTAGAACACATAGAACACATAGCACATGATATACTGACATCAAATGAGTGGTTATTAACTGTATCAATCTCTGCTGTTCCTTTGAGTTCATCAGATTCATGGAGAGTGGGAGTTTGCTACATGGGCAACAGCTTGCTCTACATATTGTACTGCCCTGCTTTGCACATCACGACAGCTAGGATACAACATCCATGGTCAACCCTGATCAATGGAGGCCTTGTCGTCAAGGGAACCATATAGCATATTTTTAAGTTTGCTGATAACACTAAACTAGCGATATTGTGAGTAATGCACCATCAATAACTCTCCAAGATGTGAGGAGAGATATAGACTTTTATTGGCTGGAAGAAAGAACAAGCAGCAATTGACCACCACACTGCATCCTGGAGACTGAGGCCGGGGCGGAGTCCCCAATCGCCTTTAAACCGGGGTCTGTGGGAGGAGCCACAGGAGCAGTCAGTGGGGGGTGGGGGGCGTGTCCAGACAGGTTATATATATATATATATATATATATGTAGTTCACCACAGTGAGCACCATTGAGTGAGCATGTGAAAAAAAAGGCGAACAGCATTTAGAGTGAAGATATATGAGGTCATGCACTTTGGTAAGTGGAATATAAAGGCAAACTATTTCTAAATTGAAAAAGATTGCAGATGGATGAAGCACAGTGGAATGTAGGTATTGTGCATGAATTGCAGAAAGTTAGCAGATAAGTGCAGCACAAACACAAGAGGCTGCAGATGTTGGTAGTCTGGCAACATACTGTACTCAAACCTGGGAACATAGCAGGTCAGGCAGTACCTATGGAGGCATGGGAACAGTCCATGTTTCAGACTGAGACCCTTCATCAGGACCAGAAAGAAAGAGGGCAGAAGCTGGAATAAATAGGTGGGGGAAGAGAAAGGAGCATGAGTTGGTGAGTGATAAGCAAATCCAGGTGAGAGGAGTAAGATAGGAAGGTGTGGGAGGGGGAAGGAAATGATGTGAGAAGCTGGGAGGTGATAAGTGGAAGAGGCAAAGGGCTAAAGAAGAAGTAATCTGATAGGAGAGGATATTAGAACATAAAACAAAGGGAACAAGGTGGAAAGCCAGAGAAGGAAGGTGTGGATGATGGGCAGATTGTGAGGGGGGAGGAGAAGGGGTAAAGGGGCCAGAGAGATAAGGAAAAACAAAGGGAGCAGGGGGAGGAAAAAGGTGGTTACCAGAAGTTAGAGAAACCAATGATGCTGTCAAGTTGGAGGCTACTAAGATAGAATATGAGGTGTTGCCCTTACAATCTGCATCTGGCTACAATGTGGAAGCTGTGGCCAGATATCACTGTGGGAATGGGAAGTGGAATTAAAATGGCTAGTCACCTGGAGGCATTGGCTGTTATGGAGAACGGAATGAAAGTACTCAAGAAGTGATCCCTCATTGGGTCTCACAATAAGCGTAGTAAGTGGTTAGGAGACCAAATGACAGTTGGGATATATTGCATGAGGACTGGAGTTTAGAAATGGGGAAGTAGAATTAGGAAAGGTACAAATGTACAGGATATATATGAGGCCAGACATTGCACAATTTTTTGACCCCTTAAATCTGTCCAAAAGAGCTTCATTAAGCTAACTCTGGGAGGAAAAAGTTGACCTATCATGAGTGGCTAAAGAAAATAGATATATATTCCTTGGAGTTTAGAATAGTGAAGTAATCTTATTGAAATATGAGATTCTAAGGGAATATGACAGAGCAGGTGTTGAAATGTTTCTATGAGTGGAAGAATCTTGAACAATGGAACACATTCACAAAATGTCGTTTAAAACTGATGTACTGTAAATTCTCAATTTTTTTCTTTCTAGAGATTGTGGGGGTGAGGTCATTCACTTTGATGAACACTAAAAAAGCAGCATTGTATGGTGAGATTGAGGGGAGGTTGACATTCAAGGGGACTTGCTGTGCTTGCCCTCTAGTCAGTCATAGGTGTGGCAGAAGATGAGGAGGGAAAGTTGTATGTTAACCTTTATAATAAAAGGATTTGAATATTGGAGCAAGAAGGTCTTGTTACAATTGTATAATGCCTGGTAAGATTATACCTGGTGTATTGTGTAAATTTGGTCTCCTTACTTAGCAAAGAAAGTGTTGCCATAATAGATTTGTAATGAGAATTCTTTAGACTTGAGGGACTGGGGTTCTATTCTGGCATTCTATGCCCACTTTCAAAGTGGGTCTACTGCACAGGACTGAAAGAAGCTGCAGAGGGTTGTAAATCTAGTCAGCTCTGTCTTAGGTACTAGCCTACAAAATACCCAGGACATCTTCAAGGAGTGGTGTCTCAGAAAGACAGTGTCCATTTTTAAGGACCTTCAGCACCTAGGGCATGCCCTTTTTTCACTGTTACCATCAGGTAAGAGGGTACAGAAGCCTGAAGGCACACAGTCAGTGATTTGGGGACAGCTTCTTCCTCTCTGCCATCTGATTCAATGTCCACCTGGACATTGAACCCTTGGACACTACCTCACTTTTTTAAAAATATGTAGCATATCTGTTTTTTGCACAATTTTTGATCTATTCAATATACAGTGTATATACTGAATAAGATTTACTTATCTATTATTATTATTATTATTATTATTATTATTACTTTTTGTCTATATTATGTATTGCTTTGAACTGCCGCAACAACTTAACAAATTTCATGTCACGTTCTGGTGATAATAAACCTGATTCTGATTCTTCAGGGCTTAGAAGAATGAGAGGAAATCTAATTGAAACATGCTAAGTTCTTATAGGGCTTGACAGACTAGATGCAGTGAGGATATTTCCCCTGATTGAGGAGTCTAAGACCACACTGAGATTGAGAGGGAAGTAGAAGGCCAGTTAAAACTGACATAAGGAAAAATGTCTTCACTTTTGAATTCTCTCCCCCCAAGAGAGGTGGATAGAGGGGAATCTTGGAGGCTGGAAGTTCAGGCATACAAAACAGAGATTGATAGGTTTCTGGATATTAAGGGCATCAAGGGCTAAAAAATGGTGTTGAGGTAGAAAATCAAGCATGATCTTGATAGAGTGGATGGCCTATGCCTATTTCTGTTTCTTATGTTCTTACTTTCTGTAGTGGTTCCCTGGCTTTGCATAGCCTGATGGATTTTACTGCAGCCTGACGGCATGCACAAATGAAATTGATTCAATAAATGCACCTGTCTGAGGATGATCAAACTGGATCTCAGCTGAATGATACCTGTGTGCAGATTGTTAATGTGACTACAAAATGCCAAATAAGTTGAGAGTAGTAAAGGATTCTTTGAGAAAAGAATCCATGAAGCTTTAAAAGCCATGCCATCTGTCTCATGGCATATGCGCATCATGTTGTTTGTTGGTCACCTAAGGGTCTCAGTCAACCTGCTGAGAAAGAACACATTGTTTTTCCCCTCCAGCGAATTGCAGGAGTTGAATATTCTGATGAAAAGCTAAACTGGTACAAGCTAAAGCACAGATATCAGCCTGAATAATCATTAACAGTTAGATCCTTAAGATTCCTAACACAATTTTATGGTTCAGTATTCTGGAAGGTCAATATTAGAGCAATTAATATCAGCATTCAGCTATTGCATAGATAAGTACACAAAATTAAATTAAAGAATGTTCCTTAAATTTATATCCTGTCCCTTATTAACATTGCAAACTATATTTTTCCTTGCTATCATCAGACATTATTCTTCAAGTATCTCTTTGAATTCAAACAAAAATAACTAAATTATCTCAATAAGAGTCAATTAATGAAATGTGAATCTGCGATTTGTTTTTGAATTTGAAAATTGTTGTGTTCATTCACATTCTGTTTTATTGACAGGTGAACACCAGATGGAATTACTGGATTACGTAGCAGCCAAATTCCACGAAGAGGGTGGAATTTTCAAACTCTTGGTATCCATTAACTAATAATTTTAAAATTGTCCAAAACTACATTGTACATGAAAGATAGTAGATATTAGTGTTCTGGATTTGGGAAGTATAATTCAAGATAAGCACTTAATCTATTTGTCACCTGGAATCATTGACCTATTGTTTATTGAATGCTGTGTCCATTATTTAGTTATATGTTGAAGAGAGGGTACAACATCGTTCTATTGTACAGGCATTTATTAGAGAATGGGGCTTTTATGCGGTTGTACTTTGAAAAATGGATCCATTAACTGATTGTATTTTAGAGAGGGACCTGATTCTTCCTCTTCCATAAATTCCCTTTTTTTTGCAAGCCCTTAGAGATGAGGAGCCATGTGCTTCATCTTCAGTTGTAGTCGCTGACTTCTGCAGCTCACTCCAAGTGAATGTTGATATCACAGTAGTCTCCCTTACAAGTGGCATTTTTATCCGGCGATTAAATTTAGAGGGGCGGCTTGACCTCGGCAGTGTGGCTGTGGTTTCATATTTTTCCCAAAGTATGCACGTGGAAGTGCCTTTGAGATGGTCTTGTACCTCCCCCAGATATGTACTTTAATAGAGAATGATTAATAATCATTCCCTGAATTGTCTGAATGCTCTCTTGCCTTCATTATGGTTTGATTTATTGAAAATCTACCATACTGTCAGACCTTACAGAGAGAGAGAGGTGGTATTTAGTCTTATGAATTAATTGAAAACAGGTGATCCTCCAATTTTCTACATCAACAATTTGAGTGAGTTGGTAAGGTAATACAGTATATATTGTACCTGAGGGAAGTTAGTATAGTAATTACAAGGGGAATGAATACTTTTTCAGCCTCATAACTTTAGTTTTTAATTTTTAGTAAATTGTTGACGGCTTTTGGAATTTTACTTTTGATTTGACATGGTACACTATGTTTTGTAGGTTAGCTCAAAAATCAGTATATTTTAAATTTGAAAAATGAGACAGTAAAATGTGTAAATAGTTGTGAGGGCTGAAAACTTCCTGTAAGTGAAAGGAAAATTACTGGAAAAATTATGAAGGACAGAAATAATCTACAAGTGCAAAGACAGCGATTGATCACAGACCAGCATTACTTTGTTGATGGGAGATCCTTTCCAATGAATTTAATGAGTTTTTTTGAAGAGATAACTAAATATATTGATTAGGACAGTGTGCTTCATATAGTTCATGTAGACTCTGATAAAGCCTTTACCAAGATCCCAAATGTAATGCTGGCCCATGGGAATCAAGGCATGATACATTACTTCCAAAATAGGTTTGTAATAGGAGGCAGGGCGATAGCAGAGGATTGCTATTGTGATTTGAACCCTGTGACCAGTGATGTATCACAGAGTGTGGGTGTTGGAACCCTTGCTATTTGTTATGTACAGTACATTAATGACATAGGTATAATTAGTAAGTGCACCAAGAATTGGTGGTGTTGGTGGTGAGGTGGGTAGTCTTTGGTTACAGAATGATAAGGATAAGCTGATAGATTGAACAGGACAATGGCAGAGTGAATTTAATTTTGGTAAGTGTTAAATTGTGCATTAGGAGGTCATAAAAAGTTGGGAAATATACCTTGAGTGTGTGTGTGTGTGTAGTATTTAGAGATACAGTGTGAAACAGGCCCTTCTGCCCCTTCGAGCCATGCTATCCAGCAACCAACCGATGTAACCCCAGCCTAATCACAGGGCAATTACAATGACCAGTTAACCTACTAGCCAGCTGGTGTAGTGGCAGCTGCATCGGACTTCGGGGTCATGTGTTCAAATCTGGCCAGCTCCTTGTATGGTTTCCATGTATGCGGGATTAAGCATTGAGCTAGCAACTCGGCCTCGTAAAAAAAGCAACAATTAACCTACTAATAGGCATGTCTTTGCACACGCGGGGAGAAATGTACAAATTTGCATACTGATGATGCTGGAAATGAAACGTGCAGGTGGAGATTATGTAATATAGCAAATATTAATTTCAACAGCAACCAGTCTTCAGACCTGAATATGGATTGTAGATTGAATTTAAAATGCAGCTCAGAACAATGGTCTTCCTGGAGCTGCGGAACTGTTGTTGTTTACAGATCAGGAAATACCCCATTCACCTGAGATGTTTACATATGCATGAATGCAGTTCAGAGCCAGAGGTGATTAACACTCATTTTGGGCCTGGTGATGTGACAATTTAGCTGTTTGAAATTATGTGCAACTCAAAGGAAGCATGATGAATGCATAGTAACTACAGAAATTGTCCTGTTGTTGCCTTTGTTCTTTAACAAACAAAATGTCATGTAATATTAGTTCAGGAAGTCTGTTCTTCCAAGAGACTCCAGTATCATGCCTTGATTGTTTCGTTGAATAAATACTTCCATATCCACCAGCTTCAGTGTCTCTCGGGTGACTTTAATCAAAGTCACAAAATGTACTCCGAACTCTGACGCCATGAGCTATAATGGCAGGATGCTAACCGCAGGCCTTAACCAATTTTTTCTTCATTCTGCTTTCAAACTAATACTGGTAAGTACATTAACCCAGGCATTAATCACAACCAATTCAACCTGATGGCATGAACATCGATTTCTTGAACTTCTGGTAAATGCCCCACCCTCCACTCCACCATTCCCCATTCTCGTTCCACTCTCTCACTTTATTTCCATACCTGCCCATCATCTCCCTCTGGTGCTCCTCCCCCTTCCCTTTTTTCCATGGTCTTCTGTTGTCTGCTATCAGATTCCCCCTCCTCCAGCCCTTTATCTCTTCCACCAAATCAACATTCCAGCTCTTTACTGAACCTCTCCCTATTCCACCTATCATCTACCACTTTGTACTTCTTTTCTTCTCCCACCCCACACCTAACTTCTCCACCTTCCTTTCCAGTCCTGTTGATGTGTCTCAGCCCGAAATGACAACTGATTACTCTTTTCCACAGATGCTGCCTAAGCTGCTGAGTTCCTTCAGTGTGTGTGTGTGTGTGTGTGTTTTACTTTGAACTTCCAGCATCTACAGATTTTCTCATGTTGGTAACACTAATGACAACTTCTATGCCTTGGTTTGTTAAGAAAATCCTTTGGAAATACGAGACATCATTTAAACACTGAGGTGAGCTTACGGCAACAGACGGCCAGTGAACTCTGCCGAGGATTATCAATGTGAACGTCACTAAACAGCTTTCTAGCTGACATGATGGACCTACCTCTATCCCTTATCGTTCAGCACAGCCACTAATGATCAGTGCAGGCTTCACTCTGCTGCATCTTTTTCAGAGTTTAAACAGCTGATAGCACTGTTAGGTAATGTTGCAGGTGTGTGTGTGTGTGTGTGTGTGTGTGTGTGTGTGTACGTACAGGAGCAACGCTGTTTCATTTGGCAGTATTCATGTATGATTGACAATTAAACTTGAACTTTAGAAGTGGAAGACATGCTAATCTGAGCTGGTGGGTCTGTCTTCCTGCTCTGTATTTCGCTACTCCTACATTCTTGTATCAATGTTCTTCCCCTCCTACTGTGCCCTGCACAATTAAAGCATTCATATATACCCTGTTGTGTTCCGTTCACAAAGATCAACACAATCTGTTTTAATACTGCCCCATCACATCAATCACAGTTATCAACATGGTCATAGAGAATACTCTTGTTAGGTGGTTTAAGCAGCACTTAGTCACTAGTATTCCAGACTCCATTGCCTCCTTGACCTTGACATGGAGGTGAACGCCAGAAGCAAGAGCACTGAGAAAACACTACTTTGTAGGAATGAAGGGAAAACATTCATTTGGCTGGGATTGTATTTAGCACAAAGATAGTTACTGGTAGTCAATCAACTCTGCCTCAGGACAGCGCATCGGGAGTTCTCAATAATTTTCAGCTGCTTTATCAGTCATGATTCTTCTATTATAAGATCAGAAATTGAGGCAATTACACTCTCCTACTCACTCATGGCCAAATAACTTTGAATACAGATTATACCCCCATGGTTACCCTTGATTTACCCCATCAGAGACATCCCCTCACCTCTACAGCTTACCTAATTTCTTTTGGCTCCTTCCCAGTTCTAACAAAGAGTCCTTAACCTGAACCATTAGCTTTGTTTCTCTTCTTACAAATGTAGCCTGACCTGCTGAGTATTTCCAGTAGTTTCTGAGATACTAGACTTCCAGGCAAGGGAACATCGACACATCTTTGGAGCCTCTCTCTCTTATCCTGTTTTTAAATTCTTGCAGTGTTTATCTTCTGTGCTGTACTAAGCTTTCTTAAAGAATGACACAGTAATGCAGCAGACAGAGCAGCTGCTGCACAGCTCCAGTGAACCAGGTGTGATACTGATCTCAGCTACCAACTGTGCCTGTGACAACATGGGTTCTCACAGGCCTCTCTATATCTCTCATATCCTAAAGATGTGTTGGTAGGTTAATTGGTTACTTTCAATTATCCCAAGTGTAGGTAGTGGCTAAAGTAGTCATTTAAGAAAGAGCAGGCCACAAGGTAAAAGAGACTGATGGAAATGCTCAGAATTCACAGAGCCTTGTTGGGCTGAATGGCATCCTTTTTACCTTGAGGAAAATAAGAAGTTGTGAACCTTCCCTGCTTCTGCAACATTAGCATCTGCAGCTTCTTTCCTAAACACAGACTGACCTTCTAATCAGGGTTTTTCTCCCCCTACCTATGTCGACCCTTTCCCATCATAAATGCAGTTTCTTCTTACTCTTGTAATGCCGACTGCTGCTTCTCTCCCAATCATAGATATGTTACCTCACAAAATAGCAGCTTTCCTCTTTTACTCAGATCTTTCTCCTCCAGTGACAGGCCTCTCTCACATATCTCTAGTGCCACTTGTTCCCTCACCAATCGTGGGCCTACAAACTGTGACCACAGACCACATCCATGTAATAGCCCCGAGAAACTACAGCTTCCTGCCAGCCTCAGCTGGCTGATGGCAGAAAACAAAGCCGAAAATCCTAAATAAGTCCCGGTTGATTTGTGTCACTATGTTTCCAGTCTCATAGGTACTTCAACTGCACCCTCCTGTATATACTGGGGCAAGTGTGTTGTTTATCATGTTCGGTTAGCCACAGACAAAAATAAACTGAGTAATATTCTGTACTACATTCCAGTCATTTTACCAATTGCTAATCCGCAAATATTTCAAAATCAGGCTTGGAATGAATTGTTTCCTAATTTAGCTGTAATTAACTCCAGTTTAATAACTTTGATATAGTGTTTTTAAAGGAATTTTTCTGACAGGTCATTTGTTGCTCAGATCATAGATTCAATCATGGCACTTTTTCGAGTTGATTTCAGTGGCCGTGGTGAGCTTGCAGAGCGCCAGCAGAAGCTGGCTCAGATGCTTTCCCGCCTGCAGAAAATCTCTGAGGGTAAGCATTAACAGATAATGTGTATGTCAAAGTGTAAGTAATGAAGAGTGAGGGATCACTATGCCCGCTATATTATTTTGAAAATTAATCTTTGAGATACAGTATCCTTGGTAGGATACTTTTTTAAAAAGATGCCTTGGATTTTAAGCAGAGATTCTGTTTTTGCTTCGTATACCATTTCTCCTAGTCTGTTCTGTCATCATACATATGTTTTGGGCAGTGAATTGACAGCAAGAGCCATATGGCTATCACTTAAGCTTTGAATGAGTATCATTTTCTTCAGGATTAACTAAAATTGGAAGTGGAAACCCATGTTGGATGTGATTTAATACTATATCAGCCAAAGCTAGCATCCCCTGACTTCAAATGTACTAGAATATTTGTGGTGTTGATAGCAATCTTTCTGCCTCATTCCACTGCAAGGATGGAAAATTCTTTCAATCAGAAACATTCCTACATTGTCTACTTAAACAGAAAACTCTTGATGATACTTCTTACCCAGCTGAAAGCACACTTGATCCCCATGTCCTCCAGTATGTTTTGCAAAACATATGTGACCTAATTAAGGCTCCTTTTCCTCTAGGGGCTTTACTAATTCCATTACAGCAAAATTCAACTTGAAGCCAGGCATGTTCTAATTTATAGCGCCATTCCTATCAGGAAAGTTGCTGGATATACTATTTGTGCAGACCAAGTGGCTTGGGAATATTACATTTGATTTTTTGGAAATATATTTTGACAAATTGTTTTATCATAAACATTGGGCAAGGAAGTTTTGGAATTGATTTTAGACCTATTAAAAACCTGGGTGATGTCTCAGATTAAACCAGACTTTGACCCAGGCTGATGTGTGACTATGAATTGGGTTCTTGATCCTTATCCTGTCCATCAGAAAGACAGCCTATTTCCACTGTTTCGATCCCTGCCTTAACCATTGTTGTGGTATCACTGTTCCATGCTTCTGGGACTCCCAAGCATTGCTTCTTCACTCTACTGCAAACTCACCTCTCATAGAGTCATAAAGCTGAGGCCCTTCTGGCCTCTCTGACCTTGGTGCCCATCTACTTAATCCCATTGGCTGCAGTAGATCCTCAGCCGTCATTGCTTAATCTACTTAAGCTCCTGCCTAAATATTTATTGAACAAAGTGATTATGTCTGATACCACCACCTCCTATGGCAGTGAATTCCAAGTTTTAAAAAATCTCAACCATTTCTCTTTAAAAAAATCCAACTACTCACCTGAACATTAAGGCTTTGGAGAGGGCGCAGAAGACGTTTCCAAGGATGCCTCCTCATGTGCCTCAGAGACTGGACAAACTTGGATTATTTTCTTTGCAGTGGCGGGGGCTGAGGGGAGATCTGATAGAGGTTTATAAGATAATAAGAAACATAGACTGGATGGACAGTGAGTATCTGTTTCCCAGGGTTGAAATGTCTAATACTAGAGGGCATGCCTTGAAGGTGAGGGGGGTAGGTTCAAAAGGGGTGTGAGGGGTAAGTTTTTTACTCAAGAGTGGTAGATGCTTGGAATGTATTACATGGTGTGGTGGTAGAGGCAAATACATAGGAGGTTTTTAAGAGACCTTTAGGTAGGCACATGGATGTGAGGAAGATGGAGGGTAATGGACATTGGGTAGGTAGGAGGGATTAGTTTGGGGGGTGGATGTTAATTGACTTTCTAACTGATTTGGCTCAAACCTGTTCCTATGCTATACTCTTCTATGTTTAAAGCTAAACCTTTTAAAATAACTATTATTGTGAATTGGGTGGCAAGGTGGAGATATGTCTCTACCAAATGAGGTGTAAGGCACTCCTCCCCTCCGCTAACCTGCAGGTTACCCTTGTGCAAAGAGTAGCGCCTGCTCAGACCCGAACCGGGGTCACGTGAAGCTGTGAGAGCAGGTGGCAGATGGTCATATGAGCAGATGGTGCATATCACAAGTCCTGGTTATAAGACTTCCCATCTTGTAAAGACATTGCCTAGAAGAAGACAATGGCAAACCACTTTTGCAGAAAAATTTACCAAGAACAATCATGGTCATGGAAAGACTATGATCACCCGTGTCATACGACACGGCACATAATATAGTGAAAAGATACTTACTATCTGCCTATGCCTCTTGTAATTTTATGTACCACTCAGGTCTCTACTCAGCCTCCTTCATTGTAAGGAAAACAACCCTGTGTATGCACACTGTCCCCATAACTAATCCAACCCAGGCCACTTCCTGGTGAATTTCCTTTACACTCTCTCCAGCATTACCACATCTTTCCTATAATATGGTGACTAATTTTGTCAAGAGCCTCTGCATGAAAGAGTCATATTGCTATGATTCTTCAGAAATTATTGCAACATGTGTGGCTTTCATGAAAGTTCCTTGCACTTAAAATGAAGCAGAAATACTTAGGAGGAAGTTGCCCATGTAAATACTTGGATGTCTGCAAGACACAGCTGGAAGTTTCAACTACCTCCTCAGAATCATAGGGACCAATTCATTGGCTTTTCTATTAGCCAACATGTTATGTCACAGAAGTAACATCTGAAAGATTTATCCATGGGTGAAATTGAATAGGCTGGACTTGTTTTCTCCAGAACGACCTAATAAGAGTATATAAGATCACGAGAGGCATGAATAGGGTAGGTAGTTATCTTTTTCCTATCGTAAGGATTTCATAAACAGGTTTAAGGTGAGAGAAAGAAGAGTTAAAAGAGACTTGATAAGTAAGTTTGATAACACAGAGAACAGCTGATATCTGGAAAATACTGGCAGAGGAAGTGAAGAAATCAGATGCAATTACTATATTTCAGAGGTATTTAGACAGTTAAATAGACAAGGAATAAACAGATGTAGTCTTAATGTGGTCAAATGGTATTCGTATAGATGGACAAAGGGGCTGGCATGGATATGGTGGGCTGAATAGCTCATATTTGTACTGTATGATTATATAATTATATTAAGAGAGCTGTAAAATAATATGTTGGAAAGAATTATGGCTAAATAAAAACAATTAACATGTAAAGAAAACTTTATGACTGTTAAAAGGGTATTAAAAGATGGGTTTAATTCCATCTGGAATCTTGCTGACTTACCTTACTACAAGTGAGACTGTGTTAAGTTTTGAGTATTTATTCATGGCAGATTTCTTTTTCTATAAAGTTTTTTTTCACAATTGGTTATGTTGAACTGCTTTCTTAATTTTTTCCTTCAGAATACAATGTGGCCATATTTGTTTCCAATCAGATGACTGCGGATCCCGGAGCAACCATGAGGTAAACATTCAGTTTATTTTTAATCAGATTTGTATGTCATCATGTACAGGTGGAATTGGAAACACATAGAAGAATATCAGCTAATTTTCTTGATGCTGATGGGTTGGAGACTTCAGGGTTAGACTGGTGTTGGTCCTGGGGGAGCTCTAGGGTATTCAGGAGATTACAAAATTAGGGCCATGAAAACAGTTAAACACAAATGTGAGCATTTTAAATCAGGCAGGCTGGTATGGTGTTATTCATCACATTTACCTCTACTTAGATATGGCTAATTGTATTCTATTCAGTAAAGATAAAATGTGTTTGGTAGAATAAAGGCAATGGAGCCATACAGCACTTATACAGCACTTTAACCTGGCCCATCAATACCATCTGAGAAAATCCCATTTACCTGTGTTTGGTCCATGTTCCTCTAAACCTTTCCTATCAATGAGGTTCTGCGCAGTGAGCATAGGGAGTTAGGAACGAGGCTGAAAAGCAGCACCTCAAAGGTATTCCTGCTTTCAAGGTAGGAATAGAAGGACAGAATAGATGAATGTGTGGCTGATGAACTGGTGCAGGAGGCAAGATTTCAAGTTCTTGGACCATTGTAACCTCTTCTGGAAACAGGGTGACCTCTACAGAGAGGTAGATTGCACCTTAACTGGAGGGCAACCAATATCCTGACCAGGAAGCTCACTAGTGTGATTTGGAGGGTTTAAACTAGCCTGCCAGGCAGAAGGGAACCAAAGATCAGGTCAGAAACTGGAGCGATTGAGCATAAGGTAAATATCATGACCAGTATAAATGGCCAGAAGGCAATGGATTGGATGGGTTGAAATCCGTGGATATTAATTCTAGAATTATTAAGGTAAGGGTGATGAATGTAGAGCATCAATCAGTATGTGGAACTATGATGTGACCATAACAGAGACTTGGCTGAGAGAGGGTGAGGTATAGATGCTTAACGTACCAGGGATTCAGTATTTTAGAAAACGTAGAGAGAAGGGTAAGATGGGGTGGGGAGGTCGCACTATTAATCAGTGACAATATCATAGTTGCACTCAGAAGGGAGATAATGGAGGACTCATCCAATGTATATGGGTGGAAATTTAAAAAATAACAAAGTGATATAATCACTCTGATGGGATTATACTAATGACTACCTCCCTCCCCCAGCCACTGAGACACTGAGATATGCAGGCAGATTAGGTTAAAGCATAGAAACAACAGAGTTGTTGTAGTGGGTGACTTCAATTTTCCTAATGTAGTCTGGGACCTCCTTAGTGCAAGTGGTTTAGAGGGAAGAAAATTTGTTAGATGCATCCAGGAAAGTTTTCCTAAATCGAATATGTAGATAGCCCAACAAGAGGAGGGCTGAACGGGACCCTCCAGGGTAATGAGCCTGGCCAGGTAACCGACCTTTCAGTGGGAGAACAGTTAGGAAACAGTGACCACAACTCCTTAAGATTGCTTTAAATATATTAGGATAAATATGGACCTTGTGAGAGAGTATTAAATTGAAACAAAGCAAATTCAGTCTATCTTAGCTAATTCACGTCTCATACCTTCAAAGTTACCCTTCTTTTAAGTTCAGAATCCTGGAAACTATTGGTCAGGAACTAGGGAAAGTTAATGGTCTACAACTGTTTTTGGGTAAGTCCACATTCGATATGTGATGGGTGTTTAAAGACCAACTACACAGACCATGGGACAAATTTGTACCAGTAAAAAGGAAGAACAAGGATAGCAAGGTAAGGGAACCTTGGATGACAAAAGAGGCAGTGCTTTCAATCAAGAAGCAAAAGGAAGCATATATAAATGTTAGCAAGTCAGGTAGACCCCTTGAGGATTATAAAAAAGCCAGAAAAGAACTCAGGAAGGGAATTAGGAATGCCAGGAGTGGTCTCAAAGTCCGTGGCAAGTATGATTTAAAAGAATCCCAAGGAATTCTATACATACTTCAAGAACAAGTTAGACCACTCATGGATAAAGGAGGGACATGTGCTTGGAGACAGAGGATATGGAAACAATTGTAAATAAGTACTTTGCATCAGAATTTACCAAGGAAAAGGATGTGAAAGATACAGAGATCAACGTGGAGCATGCTAATATGCTGTGGTACATTAAGATAATTTTTGATATTGTTGGGGCCTTGACCAATATCTTCCTGTCCTCTCTAACCAGAGGTAAGGTCCTGGAGGATTGGTGAGTAGCTGGTGTTGTTCCATTATTCAGGAAGGGAAATGAGGATAATCCTGGAAACTATAGACAGTGTGTTGAACATCAGTGGTAATGAAGTTTCTGGAGAGATCCGTAGGGATAGAATTTATGAGCATTTGGGAAATAATAGCCTAATTTGGGACTGTGCTGAGTACATCATATCATATTAACTTGATTGAGTTTTTGAGAAGGTGACGAAGGTGATTGACAAGGCAAAGATGTATATGTTCTCTACGTGGACTTTAGTAAGGTGTTTGGCAAAATTCAGGACAACATAGAATTGTTTCTTAAGATCACTCATGATTTGCTGTAGCTGAATTGGAACCATAAAAATCTGCATGCGTGCATCTTAAATTACCTATAAATATTCTCTGTAGCACTCCTCAAGTTTTGTTGCATCAATATCCCTGGAATTGGGCTGTTCACAAACACAGGAAATTTATTATGTTGATTTTTAAGGTGACTCGAATATGAAACACTCCTTTTGTTTGTCCTTCTGTGGAAAAAGAGCACAAAGGGAACATAACTGGATGTACTCTCGTTCCTTGCTGGAGTTCATTCTCATTATAAAAAAATCCCCTTCCTCCTGAGTATACTTCTGTTCCTGACCTGACACTGTGCAGCATATGTTATGCTTCCTGTATAAATAACTACTGTATCTGTTCAACTTTTATAGCTTACATAACTATTTTATACTTCATCCTGGAAACCACCCTAAGAGACAACAAAAATAATTAATAGCTACAGTGAACTTAACAAAGCCCCTTTAAACTTGGTTGTCGCTATTTCAATATGAATCTTTAATTTAGGCATGGTAGTAGTAGGGAATTTTAGTGGATTGTTTATTTCAAGAAAAATGATTATTACATGCTACGTAAGAAATCCTTTATGGAGGAATTTAGTGTGGTGGGATTTTCTATTAATGAGCGCTGAATGGAAAATTGTTGACTTGCAATCAGCTGTTTTCCTCCAAGCTCTTGTAGGAATACTTCAATTTATTACAACAAATACAGAATAACTATTTGTATATGAATCACAAACAAGAAAATCTGAAGATGCTGAAAATCAAAGTAACACACACAAAATGCTGGAGGAGCTTAACAAGCCAGGCAGCCTCTGTGGAAAAGAGAAAATAGTTGACATTTTGGGCCGATACCCAGGATCTCACCTGAAATGTCAACTGTTTACTCTTTTCCACAGAGGTTGCCTGGCCTGCTGAGTTCCTCCAACATTGTGTGTGTATTACTTGTAAGTATGTGATATGGGGGTTTATTTTCTCATGTAAAGCACAGAACGTGCTGTCTATGAAGCACCCTCTTATGTTAATCTTGCACTAATACTATTTTGAATCTTTCCTCATTCCCATTAATTTACTTCTTTAATCCCATCAATCCCAACCCCATTCAATTCTCCCAACACGCACCACTAGTCACCAGTTAACTTAAGCATACTTTTGGAATGTGAGACGAAACCGTAACACTAAGGGGAGAATGAAAGTCACAGGAAAACATGAAAATCCCATACGTATAGCATCTGAGATCAGGATCAAACTCAGGCTGCCAGAGCTGTGAGGTTGCAATACTACCTGCTGTGTTACTGTGCCACCCAAAAAGCAGTGGAGAACATAAAAATGTTTATTGCAATCACTAGCTCATATTTTGTTTTAGATTCATAGCTTAAATAGCACAGCAATACTTGATGATTATTTCTAATGGATTATATCCCTCAAATGGTTTTTTTTTTGTTTCAAGCTTCCAAGCAGATCCAAAGAAACCAATTGGTGGTCACATTCTGGCTCATGCATCTACAACGAGGATTAGTCTACGGAAAGGACGGGGTGAACTACGTATTGCGAAAATCTATGATAGGTAATGCACTTGGTGCATTAATAGCACAAATGCTTAATCTAAAAGATGCAAACCGTGTTTCACTAGTGTAGGTATCATAACTCACAGCAAATTTGATAATCAATAATGTTAACCATGAAACTACCAGTTGCCATAAAAATTACACTAGTTCACAAATTTAAAAGTGAATGTAATTTGTTGTCCTTCCTCTGTCTGATCCATATACAATATAACTCCAGACTCACTCTTAATTGCCTCCTCTGTTGAAGGACAACTGAGATTGTCCTTTCTAGTCATGTCTATTTTCCATGAAAAAACTTTAGCTTAGGAATGTGCTAAATCTGCCTAGTCAAATGGAAACCAAAGGAAGCTATCTTTATTTAGGCTCTACATTTACAGCAAGCAGCTGCTCCCATTTCCTGTCTTGCTGAAATCAGCCTTCCCTCAATTAAGGGTTTTAATTTCTGATCCATCCTTATCCCTTTCCATATCTTGAAACATACAGGGTTTTGGTCAATGTCTCCCATTGTCACTTCAATTACTTGCCTGGCTACATTCCCTAAGATTAGATTCAGTACTGCCTCTTTTTGAATAGGGCTACTTACGTAAAAGCTCAAAAACATCTCTTGGACACAGTTTAAAATTATCCTCTCAAAGCCTTTCAGGGGAAGTCCCAGTTAAGTATCTTACACCACATAGGGTTGTGTCTGTGAGTCAATACTTATATCTTCCACTGACTGACAACGTCTTTATCACACAGTAAACAATCCTTTTTTAGTTTCTTAAGCTCAAACTAAATGGCCTCCTTTGATGAGTCTTTAGCATAACAAATGTATATCAGTGGTAGGACAACCAAAGAAGTAAACTCTAAGGGATTTGCTTTACGTACTCTTGAAAATGCAGGAACTGATCAGGAATAGTTAGCATGGTTTATGCAGGTGAAATACCATGTCACTAATTGGATGTCTGTTTTTGAGGAGGTTCAATGAATGATGAAGGCAGGACAGTAGATGTTGTGTATATGGATTTCAATAAAGAACATGACAAGGTCCCACATGGTAGGCTGGTCCAGAAGTATGGGGTATGGGATTCAAGGCAAGCTTGTTAAAATTGGACCCAAAATGTGCTTGGTGATGGGAGGGAACTGGTGGAGGGATGTAGTTAGTGTAACACTAATGCAGCACAAGTGACCTGGGTTCAATTTTAAATGCTGTCTGTAAGGAGTTTGTATGTTTTCCCGGGACCATGTGGGTTTCCTCCAGTTGCTCTAGTTTTCTCCCACATTCCAAAAACGTAGAGGTTAATAGGTTAATTGATTATTTGGGTGTATTTGGGCAGCACAGGCTCATTGGGCTGGAAGGGCCTGTTACTGGGCATATCTCTAAATTAAAAAGAATAATTAAATAAAATGAATACTGAGTTGATAGCACAAAAAGTAATGATCAGATGGAATGCTGGGAGGAGTGTTTGCTGTTGGACTTTAATCGTGACAAATACAAGGTCATGTATTTGGGAATCCAATGTTCAGACAATGGTAGGTCACAGGAATGTTGATAAACAGAAAAACCTGGAAGGGGGTGTGATCAAGTTCATAGTTCTCAGAAAGAGGTGACAAAGATTAATAGGATAAAGTAAAGGGCTTATAACATGTTTGCCTTTATATTTCACAGAACAGAATATAACTTTTGGACATTTATTTTGCAACTTTACAAAACACTGGTTAGGCCACACATGGAATATTGTGTGCATTTCTGGCTGTGATGCTACAGGAAGGATGTGATTTCACAGAAGAGAATGCAGAGGAGATTTCACCAGGATGTTGCCTGAATTGAAATATTTCGGCTATAGGAAGAATTGGAAAGGCACCTGGGGCAAAGAAGGCTGAAGGGTGACCTGACTGAAGTATACAAGATTTATGAAGGGTATAGATGGGAGACAGTAAAAAGAAATCTTTTCTGCATAAGCAGAAGAATGTTGGTTTAAGCTGAGAGAAATGAATTTTAAAGGAGACCTGAGGGATAACATGGAAAGGCATTTAGATGGAAACTTGGCATACCAGGATATGGTCCTAATTCAGACAAATGGCATTAGTTTATGTTGACAGATAGGTCAGCATAGACCTGGTGGTCCTGTCTGCAAAAGTGATGGATGCGAGTTTGATTGCAACACTTAAGAGAAATTTGGATAAGTACATTGATGGGAGGGGTATGGAAGGCTATGAGCCAGGTGCGAGTCAGTGGAACTGGTCAGAGTAACAGTTTGGCATGGGCCAAGTGGACTAAAGGGCTGTTTCTGTCCTGTAGTACTTTATGACTTATTCTGTATCTTCTACTGACTGGCAGAAGGCCTGTAATATACCCCCAGCAAAAAGGGTCACCCCCTTTTTGTACCCATATTGCTTCATTTGATTTTATTAGCCTTTCAAGGTATCTGATGTACTGATGTAATGGGTCCTTTAATCAATATTTCAATGCCCTCACCTCTTACATCATCTCAAGTTATGTCTGAAGATTCTCTACACTGGATTGTTGAGTTTCCATTACTGTCCTCTCAATTACGTATCAGTGTTTACAAAATATCATGTTCCCATGTGCTGATCAAGCTGTAAGTTCATCTACTTTGCCAGTCAGACTTCTTACATTAAATTAGATGCAGTATAATCTTCCATTCTCCCATGTGCTTTATCGCCCTTATGCATGCTTTGCTGACTGGGTTGACTTCTATACTTGACATCAAATCCCCACGAACTACATTCTCTTTCAAATTAGTTTAAACCCTTCCCGACAGCACCAACCTTCCCTCAACGATATTCTACCTCAAGTGGAACCTGTCCAGCTTGCATAGGTTGTCTGACAATCTTAACGTGGTTTTTAACAACATTGACGTAGCAGGCTCTTTAGAATAATACAGATGCATGGTATCTAAGGAAAGGTGACAAATTGGATCTCATTTTGGATCAGTGACAGGAAGCAAGTATGAGAAGATCCTTGGCTAAGGGGTCAAAACCAAAGTTCACAATTTTAAAGTAATTGGTAGGAGGATTAGAAATAAATGTTTTTTTCACCCTGAGGGCAGCAGTGGTCTGGAATTCAATGTCTAAACCTCTCATCACATTTAAAAGTTGCTTGTGTGCTTGATCCACAGCCCTGAAGATCACAGCTTTTAATGTGCTGGAAGGTTGCATTAGGTTAGGTTTTTTTTAGCATGTCACACCAGACAATCAGCCATTCTTGTCTGGCGCGTAGTGTCAGGATTGGTCTCCTTTTCAGATTAACCGGGTCATGATATGAATGTTCCTGACTTGACCCTTTTTTTTTTACGAGGCTGAGTGGCTATCTCGATGCTCAACCCAGCACGGATGGAAAGCGCGCTCGGGGGTGGCCTGACTTGGATTCGAACTGGGGAGCCTTCGCTCCGGAGTTCAGCGCTGATGCCATTGCACCACCAGTATCATACACCTCTGTCAGGTCACCTCTCATCCTCTGTCGCTCCAGGGAGAAAAGGCCAAGTTCACTCAACCTATTCTCATAAGGCATGATCCCCAATCCAGGCAACATCCCTGTAAATCTCCTATGCACCCTTTCTATGGTTTCCATGTCCTTCCTGTGGTGAGGCGACCAGAATTGAGCGCAGTACTCCAACATATATAGCTGCAACATTACCTCTTGGCTCTTAAACTCAGTTCCATTTTTAATGAAGGCCAGTACACCATATGCTGAGGAGATATTTCCTCATGCATGTTTTAAGGGAAACTGCAAGTGCAGGATGAAAACGGGCAAAGAAGAATATGCCAATAGGGTGATGAGGTAAAATTAGGAGGGAGAGGCTTTTATGGAGCAAAAGCACCAA
The DNA here is from genome assembly GCF_030144855.1 of Hypanus sabinus. NCBI lineage: Eukaryota > Metazoa > Chordata > Chondrichthyes > Myliobatiformes > Dasyatidae > Hypanus > Hypanus sabinus. The sequence continues at coordinate 18,620,952 of NC_082734.1, forward strand.
AGAGTTGCATCAATTGCTTGTTGCTGTATTCTTCATTTCATGCAAAGGTTTATTCCCTTGTTTTCAGCCCAGACTTACCAGAGAATGAAGCCACTTTTGCCATTACTGCTGGAGGAATTAGTGATGCAAAGGAGTGAGACTTCCAGAACAGGGATGAGCATGATATTTTGAGTTTCCTGAGTACTAATTTGTTTAACTATTAAAGTATAGAAATTTAAAAGATTACAAATTAATTCAGATTTACATTTAAAAACTGTGAAAAATTATTTTTTGTGGCATAACGTTTGTTTTGATATCTAACCTCTATTTTGTCTAGGCATGTTCAAAATTAGGCACTCCCGAATTCTTGTAAGTAAATCACATTGAGAGACTATAACGATATTACAAAATAAATAGTAGAACTCTTTCACATACAAACCTGAGTTTGATTGGGTTATAGAATGGCATTTAATTATACCAGAACATGCCATAGAATAAATCCATGTGTCTCTTATGATTTAGTATTATGTATTTGCAGTTTAGACAGTGGTCTGCAATGCAACAACAGAAGTATAACTTAACGACATTCTTAAAAAAGCTATTTCCATTCACTGCAGATGTAGAGGCACATATTAAATGTTTATTTGATTATATATGTATAACCTATTATTACAGTAATTCACGCGTCCCCTTTGCCACATCCTTTGTAGCACTGCACATAACACACCTGGAAAATCTTCAGTCTGTATAATAGATGCATACAGATAAGCAGAGCCCACACAGTTGAATCTTGTATTACCTGTCAAATATTTGATATACACTCTGTTTTGAAATAAATTATTCAGTATGCCAAGGCAATGAGAAACATAGTTGTAAATGCTATAATGTAATTATATCTCAATATTTAGCTGAGAGAGAATTAAACATTAAGATCACAGAGGGCTGAATATCATTTTAAAATCAATTCCTGAACAAGGACTGCCAGCCAAAGTCATCCAGGAAATGTCTCCAAAGGGTTTTGGCAGAAGGCAAAGCTGGAACACAGCTTAAACTAATCCAAAACTGCCAAGGAAGCTAACAGTTTTTAAATGTTTATGTCTTTTTTATTAGAACCATATTAAATAATTACAAGCCATTATAAACATTAGTTAAATGATTTGTGTTTTATGGCAACTTGCATTTCCATTCCCTATTTAAGTTATCTCTATTCATTATAGCAGCATCTGCCACTCAGTAGGCTCTGGACTTATTGACAGTGTTTATAGATCTGGGAATTACTTCAGATAATAGTTGGAAACTGGAAAAATTCCATCAGAATTTTTGACCACACCCAAGAAGATTTTGGTTTTATTTTGCATTATAATGTAGCGTAATTCACTTATGGACTGTTATTCAGTAGACCAATTCACTACCCCCGATCCAGGCTCTGAATTCTTTTTCAGCCTGGACACAGGATGCCACAACAAAATTTGTGTATTTGCATGTGAGGGGTTAGCTTCCTGTTGATTCTGTATTTGCTATGCTATTATTCCTGATATGAAATGGCTTTCTCTTGTCACTATACCAGCGTTGACACTGTAATAGCTGGAATGTTAAAGTTCCATTTGAGTGAATGAAGGACAACAGCAGAGTCCTTAGTTTTGTTTTCTTGTTAGATTATTTCAAAAGCAGAACTAGAAATCAAAACTGCTAATTGGCATTATCAAAATGTTGAATTGTTATATTTGTTATTCTTAATGGTCAGGAGCTTTCCTCATCTGTAAATCTTTGAAGAGGAAATAGAACTTTGAATAACTTATTAATATTTAAAGATTCACAACATGATGCACATCTTTTTTTCAACTCTCTGGCATGTTTCTTATAACCATTATAAGACACAATTTTCAATGGTTGTTGAAAACTTCTAAATTTTACCATGTCATATCTACTGTTATTTCAGCCTGTGCTGTCCCTCACATATTAAACTTATTTCTGGCCTCTTTCCAAACTGAAATGAATAAAAAGATTTACAACAGGAAAAGATCTTTTTGAGCCAAGTAAACTTATTCTTTGAAGATATCATCAGAATAACAACAATTATTTCTATAAAAGCAGTTGAAGATTGTATGCATCTCAAAATAACACATTACTTCATGATTGATTTCACAACACATATGGTCAACTGAAACATGCTGAGCATCAAGACCGAGCTTCAATATGATGTGGCAAGTAAAAACATTCATCAGTAAATATTAGCTAACTCATTGATGAATACTGAAGGCTCCAGGTACTTTGACTATATTATGATTAACATTTTATATGTCTGTGGTGATAAAGCAAGTGAATACAAATTGAACAATTTTGAAGTTAGAACTCTCAAGATGAAGAAATGGCAAAAGGTATCCCAGAAGAAATATTTTTGTAGTCCTTCAGAACTTGATAAACAAATATCGACATTAGAATTGGGAGTAGGCAACTCAGCTCCATGGCTACTTCACTAAACTGACTGTAAACTCACCTTTGCTTTACCATCTACCCATTGTGATCTTTCATTCAATTATTTATGAAGAATCTATATCCAGATACTTTACTTTGGGCCCTTTGAAGAAGGGTTCCAAAAATTTCTGAATCTGAGAAACATTTCCTTGTCATCTCTGTCTTAAATAGACAATAGACAGTAAGTGCAGGAGTAGGCCCTTCTAGCCAGCACTGCCATTCACTGTGATCATGGCTGATCACACACAATCAGTACCCTGTTCCTGCCCTCTCCCCCATCCCTTGACACTGCTATCTATAAGAGCTCTATCTAACTCTCTCTTGAATGCATCCAGAGACTTGGCCTCCATTGCCTTCTGGGGCAGAGCATTCCACATATCCACCACTCTCTGGGTGAAAAAGTTTTTCCGCATCTCTGTTCTAAATGGCCTACCCCTTATTCTTAAACTGTGGCCTCTAGTTCTGGACTCACCCATCAGCGGGAACATGCTTCCTGCCTCCAGTGTGTCCAATCCCTTAATAATCTTATATGTTTCAATCAGATCCCCTCTCATCCTTCTAAATTCCAGTGTATACAAGCCCATCACTCCAATCTTTCAACATACGACAGTCCCACCATTCCGGGAATTAACCTTGTGAACCTACGCTGCACTCCCTCAATAGCCAGAATGTCCTTCCTCAAATTTGGAGACCAAAACTGCACACAATACTCCAGGTGTGGTCTCACCAGGACCCTGTACAGCTGCAGAAGGACCTCTTTACTCCTATACTCAATTGCTTTTGTTATAAAAGCCAGCATGCCATTAGCTTTCTTCACTGCCTGCTGTACCTGCATGCTTGCTTTAAAAATCCCTGTTTTTAAACTGTAAACAGGAAATATTCCTCTCCACATCTACCCTGTCAAGATCCTTCAAAATCTTCTCTGATTCTCTCATTACACTGAACTACAGGAGATACAAATCGGCCTATCTAACCTTTTCACTTATAACAAGTTACCTATTCAAGGTATTTGTTTAGTTCAATGAATAATAATTATTTCCTTGAAGCTATAGTCGGTGAGTCATACATCATGGCCCTTAAGCTCACTCTGTCTGTGCCTATCATCAAGCATTTTATTGCAATCCTATTTTATTGCAACTACATTCCCCCACTCAGATCATACAATCACCTACACAGTAGAGTTAATTTACTGTGAACTAATAACCTACCGAACAACACTTCTTTGGGGTTGGGATGAAAACAGTAATCTCAGAGGAAACCCATGCTGTCACAGGGAGAATGTGGAAAGGGATATGTATGGCTTGGAATTAGAATATTGAAATAGGAAATGGCCAATTCCAATGATCATAAAATAGGACTTGGTAAAAGTAGACCTGATACAACTATGAGGGGTGACCTAATTGAAACCTATCAAATGTTGAAAGGCTTTGATAGAGTGTTTGTGGAGAAGATGTTTCCAATGGTGGGGAGTCTCAGCCTCAGAGTACAAGGATGTCCCATTAGAACAGAGGTAAGGAAGAATTTCTTTAGCCAGAGGGTAGTGAATCTGTGTAATTCATTGCCACAGACAGCTGTGGAGGCCAAATCATTGGGTATATTTAAAGCAGAGATTGATAGGTTCTTGATTAATAAAGGTGTCAAAGGTTACAGGGAGAAGGCTGGAGAATGTGGCTGAGAGGAATAATTAATCAACCACTAACGAATGGTGGAGGAATGGTGGGACGATTGGCCTAATTCTACTCCTATGTGTATGGTATCTGATCGTGGCGTAAGCAGTGAGTTTAGAAATTACAGGTAACAACTTCTAGTGATTGTACCTTGCACTTTCTTAATATTCGTAGCAAAAAGGGAATTAGTATCTGAGGGATGAAGACATTACCAGTCATTATCATAGCTTCAATTACAAGCAATTGTAATTTTTGAATTGATAATCCTGTGCCATGCATAGTGCTGGTGGATCCAAATTTCAGTGTTACATGATTGCCGAATATCACTTGGGGAAACAACTTACAGCATAAAGTGGGCAAAGTGTCTCATTGAAATCATTCCTGTTGAGCCGTCACGTTTAATTTCCCCATTCTCTAATTTGAGTACATTCAAAGCAAACTTTCTTGCAGATGAATTACCTGGTGCTTATAATTATGAATTACATACTTGCATACAGGTGTTCAAGTGTAATTGTTTATCATTTTCCCAAAGGTATGATGTCTTAATGTGATGGTTGTCCATCATGTCTGACGATCTGAGGGAACCTGTGCAGGAGAGTTTTTAAAGTGGAAAAGCAGTTGGACTGGGGCAGTTTCACTCTCACAACCTCAGTAGTCCAAGTCCAGCAGTACAAACTGGCATCACAAACTAGGATCTTCCTTGACCTTTCATGCCTTGCCATGCCCTTCGCTCTCCATGAGGCGTTACTGTACTGCCCTCCTGGCCATTGGATCCCACTGAGGATCTTAGTTCATCGGAGCTGACTTTGCATGGTTGGACAGGCAGGTCCCTATCTCGATGGACTGTAAGAACTGCCAGCTACGTTCACTTCGCTTAGGCCACCTGTCTTAAGTGGTGACCGGAGTGTGGCCGCTGTCACAATCAAACAGATACTTGGAGCCACAGGTGAGAGCTGAGTGTCCGATGGGATCTAAAGGTGAGTGAGCTGCCCCAGAGTAGACACCACAACCCCCTTCACTTGGACACTCCATAAACCCAGATGTTTTAATACTGTCCTTCAAGTAATGCTCGACAAAAATCTCCAGCCAGCACAAAAAAAAGCTGCTTCGAATTTATTGTGCCCAAGACCTAATAATGATATAATGCTTCAATTCTTTGTGAACCACCAAACAATCATCACAGACAAGTTTACAGTCTTTTAAAATTTTGTACCTTTGCAGTTCCCTAACCAGCATTACATATTGGAATCTCCATGTCATTTTAAAGAGAATTTCAAAGCTGAAAGTGAGTATTTTTCATTCAGTCAAAAGTAATGATGCCTTGAGCAGGGTAATTATCTTTTTATTCAAAAATTAGTCAAAGTACATTAATAAGGGAAGTTTATCCCTTTCCAATAAAAGCATACATTGGTCAATGTAAACGACCTCCATAACAGACATTTATTTGGTATCTTGTTAAATTTAGTTTTTTCCTCAGAAATACTTTTGTCTAACTAGTTTAAATCATAGCTGGTCTCCTGCAGACACTAAGTACAAAGATTTCTAGTTTCACATTGTAGGTCACCCAAATATTTAGTACCTCAAAAATAGATTTTTTAAAAATCTCATGAGTTTTCAGCGATAAACATTAAGCCCTGAAGGCCTCCTCAGTAGAAGTGGTTAGGGGTGTGGTTTCAGATATTTTAGTTTTGCGCACATCCTTTAGCTAAAAACTGAGTTATTTCACTTTCATTTTCTCTTTCCCACTCCCCAAACCCCCTATTGCTGGAACTGCCCTGCAGCAAGGCTCTGCATGTGAACTTTCCTCCCACAATGGACTTCACCAGCTTTGACCTTTCCCTATATCTGTGCTCTAGGGCTTTGACCTTTCCTGTATACCTGGGTTATAGGGCTTTGACCTCCCCTGTACACTTCAGCAGTGGGTTTTGACTTTCCAACTAAAGCTGGGCTATGAGGCTTCGACTTGCCCCCCCCCCACCAAATACCTGGTCTATGAGGTTTGACCTTCCCCTTACACCTGAGCTGTGGAGCTCTGATCTTCCCGGTACACCTGGGCTGTGGGGCCTAGATCTTCCCCCACAACTGGGCTTATGGGGCTTTTTGATTCCTACACCTCAGCTAAGAGGATTTGCCCTTGCTACCTATATACCTGAGCAATAGGCTTTAGCCTTTCAACAAACCCGGAGTAGAGGGGTTTGACCTTTACTCCCATTTTGGCTATGTCCAGCCCCTGGTCACAGTAAATATCTATTCACAAACACAAGGAAAATCTGCATACGCTGGTTATCCAGGGGGCACTCACAATGCTGGAGGAACTCAACAGGCCAGGCACCATCTATGGCAGGGATGGCCAACCTTTGGTGCCTGTGCCAAAAGTGGCACATTGGATGATTAGAAGTGGCACATTGCACCCCAGTGATAATAATAAAAATGTAAGCCTACTCATGTAAAAAGTATAACAGGAATTCAAGTAACTTAGAGCTAGAAATGGGTTTTACTGAGAATAAACCTAAAACTTAGCAATTATTTTTAGTGCTTTTATTATTTTGTGCATATCTTTTGGCGAATGTTATCTTCTTTCACATGAATCTGTTTTCAATTTTAAAAAATGTTCAATGAGTCAAACTAGGAAAGAAGGATTTTTGTTCTGCTGTCATTCCATAACTGTTCAATGCACGTTTGATACTTGTTTGATCCTAAGGCGCCAGGCATCTGCACCAGCAGTACGTCACAGCTTTTTGCCAGTCAGTTTACAAGTGACACTTGTGCTCTATGGAGTTGTGCTTTGTTCGTCCTTTGTGAACATTTGCAGTTTTGTACTCTTTCGAAAATTAAGCCTTGTTTTTACATTGTTACCCATCACAGTGCAAAAAAAATGAGCAAAAGCAGAAAGCGATAGTAAGCGTGAATTCAATTAAAGCGGGAAAATGAGTTCTTATTTATAGCTGGTCCATCAGAAAAACCGTTGTGCACTGTTTGTGAAAACTTTCTCACATAATAGAAGACATGATCTTAATAGACACTACAAAACTCAAAATCAGACTGAAATAGAAGGAAAACTGAAGCTAGTACTTGGGTCTGAGTTATGGAAAGAATATGTGATTAAGAAAAAGGAAGAACTCAAAAGAAGACAAAATATTTGTTTAAAGTCTCATTAAGGTTAGTAATGTTTAGCTTGTTTGTATATTAAATCAATATATCATGTAAAAATGCTAAATTTCTATTAACATATTTTTACAAGAATTGAATGGGGTTTTACAGGAGATGCATGGCGCATCTCGTGGAATGTAAAAAGTTGTCCACCCCCGGTCTATGGACCCTTCACCGGGGCAGGAAGGACAAACATCCGACTTCCCTCCGCCCCCCCCCCCCCCCACGTCGGCGCGCGGTGATTGGTGGAGACGCCGATTGGGGCGCGCTACGCCGCCGGCCGCTGACGTCTCTGTTGCTGGGCGGAGCGGGTTCCGGAGGGTGGAGCTGAGGGTCGGGCGGGCGAGCGAGCGAGCGACGGACGTGCACGGCTCTTTCCTTGTTCCTTCAGGAGGAAAATCGACGGAAAATGAGAGGTTTTGGCGGAGACCGCGATCGTGGCCGAGACAGGGGAAGGTAAGGCGAGGATCTGGGCTACTTTCAAGAGGGGTGAGGTCGAGAATCGAGGTAAAACAGATTAATTAGGCAGCACCAGACTCGGGCCTTGTCGAAACACCCGATTGACGGCTAAATTATCAGTAGCCCGAGCCGCGAACCATCGATGCCTGACAGGAATGACTCTCGGCCTGGATTATGCGGCTCACCGTTTGCGTAAGCCAGTTCATTCCGGTTGGTGCCGATTACCGTGAATAGACGCAGCTGGTCCCGCCTTCCGTTGTTTTCCAGCTCGGATTGGAGGGATTGGCGTCTACTCCTCCTCTAACTGGTTACTCTGCCTGCTGGTTAATTCTTCATCCCGATTGGTCATGGTGGTGTCAATTATCACTCCTCACATCCGGGCCCTTGTCCGATGAAGTGATGACGTAAATGACAGCAGAGACCGGAAGTTGGGAGGCAGGTTTGGGTACTGCATCGCCAAGACCGAGGCCTCTAGGAGTCCCAGTGAACTCTGCCCGCAAATGCTGCTTGGCCATGTGTACTTAATTCACAATAAAACCGCAGATACCCGCAAACAAAAAAATGCTGGAAATAATCAGCAGATTAGATAACCTCTGTAAAGAAAATATTTTAACATCTCACTTGCAATGTTAGTTCAGTAATCAATATGACTAGTGCATAACACAAGTGTTGTTTGTGTTCTTGTTTCTGACGGATCTGATTTCTCTGCAACAGCAATGGGCCACGGTTTGGTGGAGGCTCATCACTGGGAAAGAAGTTTGGACAGCCTGGGGAACGTCTTAGAAAAAAGAAGTGGGACATGGATGAGCTGCCAAAATTTGAGAAGAATTTTTACGTAGAGCATCCTGAAGTGGTTAGGTTAACCCCAGTACGTATCATTCTGTTGTATAATATTCTGAGTGAAATTCATGTTATTCATGGTGCTTGTTCTGCTTGCTGAATTGGATGTTAAGGTTATGATGTATTGATTTTGGTTATGATATTGGCACAGACCTTTTGCACAGCCACAGTGTTACTAGTTTTACCTTAGCTCTTGGTCCTAACAATCCACAACCTACAGTACTGTGCAGAAGCCTTAAGTACATGTAAAATGAAGATTATTTCAAAAATAATGAAATTAAAAGTTTCTAAATACCTAAAAGAGAGTAAACAAGAAAAAAAACTAAATCAAATCAATATTTGCTGTGACTACCCTTTACCTTTAAAACTGCATCAGTTTTCTCGGCTACATTGTTAGGTTTAACCTGAAGTTTTATAAGGAAGTCGGTTGGTAGGTATCTTGGAGAACTTCCCTCAGTTCTTCTGTGAACTTTGGCTGTCTCGCTTCTGTCTCTCTGGATAATCCTAGACAGCCTTGTTAATGTTGAGATCAAGGCTCTGTGAAGACTGTATGTGTTGCAGAACTTGTTCTTTCATTGAAGATAATTTTTATGACTATGGCCACATGTTTAGGTCATATTCCTGCTACAAAATGAAGTTGGGACCAATCAGACCCCTTCATGATGCTATTACATGATGGATAAGAATCTGTTTGTGCTTCTCAGCATTGATGATTCCATTAATTCTGACTAGGTTACCAATATCATTTGCAGAAATGCAGCCCCAAACCTGCAAAGAACCTCTGCCATGCTTCACTGTTGGCTGCAGACATTTGGCCATGTAGTGCTGTCCAGCTCTTCTTTAGACAAACTGCCTCCTGTTTGGGCCAAAAATTTCACATTTTGCTTTGTCAGTCCATAGCACCCCAGTCCTTGTGCTTTTGTGCATAGGTGAATCTCTTGGCTTTATTTCCATTTTGGAGGAATGGCTTTTTGGCAGCAAATCTTCCATGAAGATCAATTCTGACAAGACTTCTCCAGCCTATAAAAGGGTGTAATTGGGTTCCAATGGTCTCTGTGAGTTCAGAGCTGATAGCAATGGTTTCCTCCAATTTAGAAGAGACATCAGTTTGATGTATCTCTCATTTCCTGCACTCAGTTTCCATGGCCAACCAGTGTTTCTGATCCTCAATCTAGCCTGTTTCTTTGCTTCTTAAGAAGAGTTTGGACAACACGTCTTGAAACTCCTGTCTGCTGCGGAATTTCAGCTTGGGAGACAACTTGCTGATGCAGGATAACCTTGTGTCTTCTTGTTATGCTCACTCTTGCCATGATGTAAGAAATGATTCGAGGGTTAAATTGTCACTTCTGCTACACCCATGTATTTTAGTTTAATCGTCCTCAGTCAAGTTTGATTCCTTCTATACCAGTCTCCATTTTAGATAATCAGTTCACTTCATTCAACTCATTATGTCACTGATCATTAGCTCTTGTTTGTTACCTTTATTTAATCACGCACTGGGCTGTATACCTACAAAGTAATCAAATTTTTATTTGAAGAATGGCCTACACTTAATGTATTAACTTCTTTAATGAAATACAAAAAAATCTCTTAACTTTTTTTTGGAAAATGTTTGGAAATCTAAAATTTGCTTCTTTTCTAGTGACAGTAATGAAGAAAATGCATTTTGCAGAATATGTTGCATATACAACAGTTCATCTCTGTGTGACAGGCGAACACACATCATAGACCCTGCTTTATTATTTTGTACATTATATTATTACGATTTTACACTTATTATCAGTTAAGTATACTGCTAAGTGTTTTTAAATGTTGCTGCTGCGACAAGAGAATTTACCACTCAGAATCAATAAATATTATTAGAAGACAAAAAATAACTCAAAAACAAAATTTATATTAAAAAATCTAGGATGTAAAGACTTTGCACAGTTCTGTATATCAAAGTCAGTCACCTCAGCTTAGAATATATTTGGGAATTGATCTTCTTTGGCAGAGAATCCCACTCCAGCCTGTGGGTATTAAATTGCTGCAGTTAAGTAATGATAAGACTTCTGCACATTGCCAAGGTTGCTACTGATAAGAAACTAACCAACTATACAGGTAATTACGGCTAATGTGGACTAGATTAATGATAGGGGTTCATGGCATTAAAAAGGTTGGAACTTCTTGGTTTAGATTAGCCATTGAAAAAAAAATTTGATAGGGCATGGTAGGATAGATGCAAGGACTATAATTTCCCTAATTTATGATCACTGTCTCAAAATAACAATTGAGTATCTAGAAATGAAATTCGGTCAAACAGAAGATGTGAATTTATTTGAGGTAGTATATTCTAGATTACAATCTGTTCTCCTTGGAATCTTGCCAATGAGATCTTTGTGGCTTCTGGATACTAAATGCTAGAATTGTATCTTCATTTACCAAACCTGCATCATTCTGAATAATTCAAATGACCCTATAACCTTCTCTGATTGTGGGAAGTTTTTGTGACAGTTGACATCCAATTTAGAAATCTGTCAGTTTTAGAAAACTAACAAAAATTTGCGACAATGGGGATAGGGTTTATGAATGTAATGTAAGTTCTTACGTACTGTGGAGAGCAAATGAAAAGTATAAAAATGTTGTTGCTTTCAGTCTGCAACTGAAGATGTTTTCCAACATGTGTACCTGGTGACACCAATAAATCTGTTCGATAATTCTATTAGTAAGCGTCTTAAAAAAAATTGGGGAACTGGTTACTAAGATTTGGCTTGAATATCCTAGATAATGGTACAGAATGCACAGGTTAGGTGAGTTAATTGGGGAGGTAATTATGTGATTATTTGTTTAGTTAACAGTGCAGTAAGATGAAGCAAGGTGTTAAGTTGACAGCTTTATTGTGGATGCAGGTGTGTGCATACACATTTCATTAGGAAGATAGAAATGTGAACTCTGCTTCTTAAAATATTGTTCTGGCAGTAGGAACTAAAATTACAGATAGACGGGTCTGGAAAGCACCGTTTATAGTTTAGCAAAATGTGAAATTGTTGGGATTTATTTCCAGAGATAAAGAACTTGGAGTGAACGTGTAAATTTGCAGTTTTCACCTCTCAGGTCATGATTGACAAGCAGGAGGGATTGGAAAATTGATTCATACAAGGTCTGCCAGAACTAGAGAAAAGACTGCTTGGTAAGGGACACGGGTTGGGTTCTGCTAAGTAGGTTTTAGGGACAATAATGGGAACGTATTATCTGCTAAATTAAGCAGATTTTGGAAAAACCTTGAAACATATTTGGACTGATAAATTGAAGGAATGCCAGTGGTATTAGTACTGAAGTTGAAAACTTAATTTGGATTGCTTTTTGACTCTCTTGGCAGTTTGAAGTGGATGATTTCCGTCGGAAGAAAGAAATTACTACAAAGGGAACAGACTGTCCAAAGCCAGTGTTCCAGTTTCATCAAGCCAATTTCCCTTGTGAGTTTATCAAATGTGGTGTCACTTTCATTTCATCAGCTTATTTACAGTGAAATTGTCAGATTCTAATTTTGCAGCTTGTGAAAATAAGGAAGCAGCTCTTTCAGTTCAGTAGTCTATTGTACTAAATCATTTTGAATCCAGGTATTGTTGATTAGTGTTTACAATATCTCATTATGTTAACAAAAATTACGGGAAAAAGTCATCATGCGTGGATCTTAAAGCTTTCTCAATTGAGTGTGAAATCTGGTTGACCTTGGCACCATTGCTTCAATTGAACACTTCCAGTCCTTTGCAAATTAAAGCTTCTTATAGATATTCTTGTAATCATATGTACCTTAATATCTGAATTGAGCGTCAGTGTATTCCATGACACATGATTGCAGTGTGGTGGAAACACACTTCTTGTGCAATTTATTCAGCAAGTTGATGCTTCAGACTTAGAAAAACCACCATACCATTTGTAAATGCTTTTATTAATGACTGCTGACAGTTGGTCAAGGTCAAAGTGCATCAGTAGAGGGCATGAAATAGCTTACATCTTCTCCCTTCCAGAAGCAGTTCGATGCTACTCCACTCTGTGTGAGGTCCCATTGATAATGTTAAAAGGATCTGTAATTCTGAGGAAGAGATATACAGTTAAATACTTAGAAGGATTTGGATTATAGTGCTCTTCAGTCATTTTACCTTAAGCTTTCTGGTCAGGATCTGCTATCATGAGAGTATATATCTAAAAACAATATTTTCAATATAATTTCACATTACTATCTGATTATATTTTGTCCGGTGTGTTGGGAATTCTGTAGCACTAATTACAGTTGAACAGAAATGTTTTACTTGATCTAGATGTGTTTTGTGTGTGCGCTACATTCCTTATCAGGTCACTCCTGTAGTTTATATAAATTACCTGTTACCTCTGATGTAGAGTTATCAACCTGAAATATAAGCTCTGTTTCTCTTCATAGAAAGCGTTGGAACTGAATATTTCCAGTGTTTTGCTTCATTTTAGATGTCTTGCAGTTTTTTTGTAATTTGCTGTTAAATGAAGGATTAGAGTGCATGCTTTCGCTATGATGCAGCATTTTGTATAACATCAGTAACTGCACTGAGCACATTTTAGTCCAGACTGTCTGGTAGTAGACTTGTTACCTGAGAACAGAAGATGGGGTACGAATGGAGAAAAGCAAAATCTCCAATACAAAGCTCTTGTCAGAGTGCAAACCTCCTTTGATTTGCATTATGATGGAGTGTTATGTTACATCAGCCTGGCCACAGCATTTCTCTGCTCTGGTATTGGCTAATTAGTTTACTGTATTCTAGATCTTTTTTAAAGTGTCTAGCATTAATATTTTGCTGCTTTTCCTAGCCTATGTGATGGATGTTCTGTGTTCGCTGAATTTTGTGGAGCCGACGCCAATACAGTGCCAAGGCTTTCCGGTAGCACTTAGTGGGCGTGATATGGTTGGAATTGCACAGACTGGATCTGGCAAAACTCTGGCTGTACGTACTTTTATTTTCATACCACTCGAGCAAGCAACGCTTAAAGATGGTTTTTGTTGCGGTAACGTGCAAAGGGGTCTGCAGGTTTGAATCCTTCAATATCAATAGCTGCATTTTTCTCATTGATGCCACAGAAATGTAGAGCACCACAGTCAGTAATGTTATGGCCCACCATATTCCTGTCACAGCTGCAGGCAAGCTGAGGTTCAAGTGCAGACTGCCAAAAGGCATATTGGGAACAGCATCAGGGATGCCAAAAAAATTAAGTGCCAATGTTGTGCAAATTACAGATGCTCTGAATAGGAAATGCAGCATGTAGTATTTCAGGGATAATGATTCAACAACCCAGATCAAATTAATCCTCAACTGTCCTGTCACATTCACATTTAGTCAAAAGTGGTGAGAACTCATGAGTGTTAATGTTAAAGCAAAAAGTATTCACAATCATGATCATCCACTAACGTTGAATGAATGATCCATTTTGGCTTATGAAGCCAGTCTCGATCTGAAACCATTTATTATTTGATATTCAATATCATTTAATGTCATTTCTAGTACGCTAATGTAAAGGAGAACAAAATAATTGTTAGTCCGGATCTGATGCAGCAGAAAAAAAGACAATAATATAAGGGTATAAGGGACACCATGATCATTTTTTTTTACTAAAAATACAGTAAATACGATACCATGCAAAAGTCTTGGGCACATATATAGCTGGGGTGCCTAAATTTTTTGCACAGTACTGTAGTAATTTTATGTATTGCATTGTATTGCTGCCACAGAAAAAAACAAATTTCATGACATATGTAAATGATGATAAACTTGATTCCGATGTGGGTCTCTATTGTGGACAGAGATTGGGAAGGGGGTAGGGAGGTTGGGAGGGGGGGGTTGAATATCATGATTGGGCAGGGGTGGGAAGCACCAGAGAGACATTCTGTAAAATCAAATGACCTTACCTGGTGTCTCAGGGCTATATGTATATGTGCTTGAGACTAATACACATTATTGAATACATTCAGAAGATAGCAGTTATATATTTATGAATTATATGTCCATAAATTGACATTAAGCAAAGGAGTGGCTGTACATAAGGTGACTAACAAAAGATGATAAAGGAGAGATGGGTTAGTGGGTGGAGGGCTTGATCAGCCTTACTGCCTTGGGAAAGTAACTGTTTTTGAGTCTGATAGTCCTGGTTTGGATGCTATATAGCCTCCTCCCTGATGAAACATCTGAGCGCCCTAAGGATAGATTTTCTGTAAAGACTGGGAAAAGATAATGTCCAAACTATAGAGCTAGACTTGCACTGCAGAACTAGGCATGCTTTTAGCTGAAATGTTACAGTGCAGTAATAATTGTGATATCTACCGAACAATGTGGAAAGTTGCCCTGGTATTTGTTTGGTAATTAACCAGATCGGATTACAATGTGTTCTACACTCAGTCATTAGCAGAGTGTTGGGAGGTGAATTTCAGAGCTGGGAGTGACTACTAACAACAAGAAGGCAGAATTTCAAGTGGCATCAAGGGGCCATGGTAAAACTTGTGTGGGCACAAGCTGTGCAGCCTTCCACAAAATGCACTCCAATTACTTGGCTGGGTGGCTCTGACAGCATCTTCCAAATTCACGACCTGTTTGTCTAGGACAAGAGCAGCAGGCACATTGTATTTCACATATATTGGTTAGTTTGAATATATAGAAGATTTAGTTTATGTGGCATTACAAATTTAATTTTTGATAGTTTTGATAGTAGAGTTGAATCATCTTGTAAGTAAATATATTAAATGATTAATTTGTGACTGAGGATTTCTTTATTTCCCAGTATTTATTGCCAGCCATCGTACACATTAACCACCAGCCATTCCTCGAGCGAGGTGACGGCCCCATTGTGAGTTCTTTAATTTAGACTCTTACATTATGTGTATCTTTGTTAAATTGCTTGTTTTCTGTGTTAGTTTTATAGTTGGGAGTAAGTTCACCAAATGATGACATTTAAAAGATGCCTTAAATGTATATTGCCCTATATAAGAGCAATATAAACAGAATTTGTAAGGAACTTGGAAATCTTAAAGACCCAACATTCAGTGGGCAACCTAGTATTAAGAGCCCTGAGCTCACCTGCTTCATCTGTTGGGTTGTGAATTTCCTGTACAGGAATTGGAGAAACTAGAGTGCTCGTACTGGAATCTGGAACAAAAAAAATGAACTGCTGGAAAACAACCTTTCTTTCCACCTGCTATTTCTACAGATGCTATCTAGCTTGCTAATTATTCTCAGCAGTTTAAGCATTTCAATTACTAACTCAATATCTAGCCTGTTTGAATCTTGGATACCAAGGGAGATACAGTATTATGAAATAGAATTGCATGACCTGTTTCTTTTCCCATATCTGGGTATTGAGAGTCTTTCTGTGTTTCTCCTTCCTCAGTGCTTGGTGTTGGCACCTACACGAGAGCTGGCACAGCAGGTGCAGCTGGTTGCTGAAGACTATGGGAAATCTTCCCGAATAAAGAGTACCTGTATTTATGGTGGTGCCCCTAAAGGCCCTCAGATCCGGGACCTGGAGAGAGGTATGTGGGACAATGACGGGCTGTATTTTTTGTTTCACAGGATTCTGGGGCCTCTTGTATATGTTGATCTTACTCTGAAGCTCTGTGGTTGCTTGTGTAATTTCAGGCCATCCTAGTCCATCATTGAGCTTATTTTAAAAGAGTAACAAAAAGTATTGTTGAGAGCAGTGCAGTTGATATGGTCAACATGGGCTTAAATGAGGTCTTAAATACCAGTTACCATGTTGAAGAGTGGTCCTAAAAGTTGGAGCCCAGGGAATCCATGGAAAGTTGGAAAATTAATTTAAAATTGGCTTGGCAGTAGGGGACAGGATGATGGTAGAAGTGTGCTTTTATGATTGGAGGCCTTTAATTAATGTGTGTATACCGTAGAGATTGCTGTTTATACAAACTATTCAGATATGAGTGCAGGGAGGTACAATTACAAGTTTGCAGATGATGCACTTAATTGTGTTGTTGATGTTGAGGAGCATGATTTTGGACAAACCACAACCTTGATGAGTTGGTAAGATATTAACAGCAGTGGCTGATGGAATTTAATCGCGATAAATATGAGTGCTCATTTTTGCAGACTGGCTGGGTAGGATATACATAGTGTGATGGGGTTTTCAGAGTATTGAGGTTGATGTAGATATACAAGTCCAAGAATACTTTTAAGGGGCAGCACAATTATGTAAGGTGGTGAAGAAGGTCCATTTGATGCTGTTCTTTCACCTGAGCATTGAATGTAATAGCAGTGTGATTAATGATACAACTTTATAACTGATTGATTAGATCGCCACTGGAGCAAAGTATCACCAAAGTAGCAGAAGAACATGATTGTAGTTGGAGAAGAAATTCACTAGGATGTTGCTTAAGATGGATCATTTGCATTCTGTTGTAATTTTGCCTTATTCTAGGAGTGGAAATCTGTATTGCAACACCAGGCCGTTTGATTGACTTTCTGGAAGCTGGAAAGACTAATCTCCGACGTTGCACTTACCTGGTACTCGATGAGGCTGATCGTATGTTGGATATGGGCTTTGAGCCTCAGATTCGAAAAATTGTGGAGCAGATTCGGGTAGGATTTCCTTTTCTTGTTATAACAATTACTATTAAATAACTTAAACCCAAATAGAATTCCTCATTCTATCACAATGGAAAGTAATGCCAAAGTAATTTCAGGGGACTTGAAATTATGGGAGATCATAATTGGTGACATGGTTTCATGGTGGAGACCAAAAAACTGCCTTTGTTTCTTTTAGCCGGACAGACAGACTCTGATGTGGAGTGCCACTTGGCCAAAAGAGGTCAGGCAACTAGCTGAGGACTTCTTACGGGATTACATCCAGATCAATGTTGGAGCCCTGGAGCTGAGTGCCAACCACAACATCCTTCAGATTGTTGATGTATGTCAGGAGACGGAGAAGGATCTGAAGTGAGTTGTAATCTTTTTTTATAATTTAATATCTTGCTGAGGTTGAGTTTTGTGGTATATAAAAACTGATGTTTGAATTTGTGTTTAATTGTAGATTGCTCCATCTGCTGGAAGAAATCATGGCAGAGAAAGAAAATAAAACAATCATCTTTGTAGAAACCAAGCGTCGCTGTGATGACTTGACCCGCAGGATGAGAAGAGATGGGTACGCTTTAGCCATCATGAACTCAGAGCTGGAACAATTAGCTTATAAATGTTAAAGAGAATCTAGATTTCTTGTTGTATTCCAGAGTGTAGTTCAGGTGTGTTTAGATTATTTCCTGTGATTACTAGTTTAAGTGGAGCACCATAATTGACTGGATGAAAAGCATTGCGGTTATATATTTAATGGAAAAATCAAAAAAGAAGTAACGAAGCTCAAAATCTGAAATAGAAACTTAAAATGATTCTCAGCATTTGGGGATCAAAAAAGAAGTAACGAAGCTCAAAATCTGAAATAGAAACTTAAAATGATTCTCAGCATTTGGGGAGCTGTGAAGGAGGAAATTAGTTACCATTTCAGGTTAGTGATAAAGAGTTGCAAGATTTGGGTGCAATACGTTGAAGGATTAGTGTTCTTTCTGTGGTAGGCATTTGGTGCAATATGAGGCAGAATAGGTGAATGCTGGTGCTGATGGAGTGGTGGATAGGAACACAAACCTGTTTACATTTGGAAAATTAGAAGCAGCAGAAGCACAGTTGGGTTGTGTTGCATAAAAGATTGTACAACATTTTTTTCCTCCTTTCAGCTGGCCAGCAATGTGCATTCATGGAGATAAAAGTCAGCCAGAAAGAGATTGGGTCCTTAATGGTAAGAATATTAACATAAGAAACAGAAGTAAACCACTTTGTCCTTGGGTTTACTTTGTCACTGTTGTGGTTGATCAAATCTTCTGCCCAATCTTTCTGACTCTTGTAATTTAAATGTCTGTCAATCTCTGTCTTGATTATATCTAGTAGTGCTGTCTCCACACCTTTTTAATGTAAAGAATTCTGAGAATTTCCAGCTATAAAAGACATTTTTTCCTGTCTCCACCTGAAGCTGATGACTGAAGGTATACCTCCTGCTTGTATATACCCATCTTGAAAAACAATCCATTACCAATCCCCTTCAGAATGTTATGTTTCAAGAAGGTCACTTAGCTCTTCTGAGTTTCTGTGAGGATCAACTTGTTTAACCTTTCTTCATCTGTCAACCTCTTCCAGGAATTGCCAGAGATGTTTGGGGGTGGGGGGGGGGGGGAGAACAGACGTACTTTCATATTTGGCTGTTGAAAGCAAAGTTTATATATAAATAACAAAATGCAGTCAGTGCTCACATGAATATTGTAATGAGTTGCTTAAACATTAGATGAACTGCAGCTGTTTTTTAAATTTTATAATACATCCTTACTCATTGCATAGTACCTACAGATCAAAAGCGGGTTTCATAATACATAATAACTTAGAGGAGTCTTTCGTCCATTGAACATTTTTGGACTTAACTATTTACTCTGAAAGGAAAACTCCATGGTACCTCAGATAATACCTGGCACAAAATTTACGTTCTGCTACTGTTATTTAAAACCTAGTTGGCTTTTATGCATTAACTAGATTACTTTTCCAACCTTGGAGTGCAGCAATTCCCCTGATAACAGGATTGTGCCACTACGTCAGTGCTGTCCCGGAACACTTCAGATTGAATGACTATCAGGCTCTTGTGATCCTGTTGTATATATCCATGTCAGCATATTCAGTCTGGCTCTTTTACTTCTTAATTAGTTAGAATCGGCATCATCTTAATGCCATGTTTTCCCACAGTCAGAACAAAAAAATGCTAATACTGGAAGTTAAATGAAAACCAAAAATGCTGTATATACTCAGCAGTTCAGGCTACATCTGAATAAAAATCAGAAATGTGCTTTGTGCTCACCAGGTCAGTCTACATCTCCAGAGAAAGAAACAGTTATTATTTCGGTCTTTCATCTTATTGAATCTAAATTTTAGAATATATGTAGTCAATATTCAAAATAACCTGTTGGTAGTATTTATTAGAGTTAAATACTTCTTTTTACTTAGTTCCCCATGACGTGTATTGTAATACTTAATTCAGCAGCTGCTTCACATGAAAAACTCTTATCTTTGTTCCACCTCTTCCATCTATGTTAGGTTGTCCTTTATTGTCTATTTGTTAATGCATTGATTATTTTCTGATTCTGCTAATTTCCTTAAAACTTGAGCTTTCTTATATTAAAACAAATTGGATCCTTATTCTGAATGCCTTTCAGAATTGTGCATGATACTGAAACTATGGTGCCCGGTTCTACATTATCTCCCTAAATGGGTTTTTATTTTGCTGTTTATCCTGCCACTAGTGCAGAATGTCAATTGTTTCTAGCTGTTGGCTCTCTCTTCACAGTGAGCTTTACATAATTTATACTGCCCTTACTGTTAGCTAAGGTCACAAGCAAAGAGGAGTGATAATGCCTGGAGTTCACTGATCCTCATTTGTGATATTTAATATTAATGTATCTAACAGAACATTTTTAGCTGATTTTGATTATCTCTCTGGTTGTTTAGATGTTATTTATTTACAACTGTTCTTCGATTGTGCTCTTATCATTTGATATGTGCTCCGTTCATGACTGTTTTAAAAATTTGTGTATTTTTATACTGGAGATGTAATATTTATGTTCCTTGGCATAAATTTATTAAATTGGGTTCAGTTCCATTCTCCAGAAGCTCTACCCCCTTTGCAGTGGTTAATATGTTAACAGTCACGAAGTATAACAGTGTTCATTGAACTGCTTTTCAATTTTATTGAATGCCGTTATGCCAACTTTGTACTCACTTTGACTATAATCCACTTTCTGTTCAACATTCTGGAAGATGAGCAAGCCTTATGTTTCCATAAAATTTACATATTTGACAATTCTTTTTGGTGTATATTTGTTATGTGATCTGGTGTGAAGTGTCTTGGGCTGATGTCCTGTACTTGGACATGAGAAATCATTCTGTTCTGCACAAATTATTGTTTATCTTCTCCTTGGGGCAAGAGTATTCTGCAGGAAAATCTGCATCCTTTAAGCTGGCTTCTATTTTAATCGCTTTAAATTAACTGCAAAAATGAGGGAATTGAAAGAGAAAGTAGTCTGGTTTTGCCTTTCTTAAGTAAAGCACTTTTCTTTTCTCTCTGCAGAATTCCGATCAGGAAAAGCACCCATCCTTATTGCAACTGATGTTGCATCTCGAGGTTTAGGTTTGTACTTGACTTGTTTACAGAAAAATGCTTTTCAAAACAGACTCTGAAATTTACTGACGTGGGAGAGATTGTAGTTAAAGTGATGAACCATGATAACCTCACCATCTTGAGTATGTTAACTAAGTGGCTTAATTTTGTTTTTTAAAATATCTCTTTGTTTTTATATTAAGGTACAGGCCTGCGGCAAGGCCTAGGCATGACAAAACGAGCACCAAGAGGGAGAGGAGATATCCATCTACCGCCACTTACATAAACCAAGCTTAGCCTTACCATGTGGGGCCTTTAACCCCTATGCACTGGGCTGGCTGTCCAAAATTCGGGGTCTACGGATAATGTTTACCCCATCTACTGTTACCCAGCTCGCCCTGGCACTGTCTGGTTCAACCTCTGCAGCAGATTGGTTCATTAAAATAAATAGGGTCTTCAGATGATGTGCTTGTCAACTGACTGAATTTCCAGCATGGCTTGCTCATTTGGAGTTTAAGCCCCACCCCCAGCCACTTTTGAAGAGAATATCTTAAACATCTTGACTTGCCTATCAAACTAGCGTAGTGTAGCACTGAACCAGTGGAGCTTTATCCATTTTAGTTCCAGGTAATCTTCCCCATCTACTTCAGATTAGTGTACAGTGGGGCTGGATTAATGGTGCTGTGCACTGTGAACTCTCAATTTAGGTAAGATTCTTGGTTTTGTGGCTAAGGAAGAAGCAGATATAAGTATTTAGTAGTGTTTATTTTTGGGTGGTCACCAGATTTAATACTTAACCACAGGGCAGTTTAATGCCAGTATAAAGTTATTAGGAGTTAAAATGTTAAAAGGAGTTAAAATCCATGTAATGATATTAGTTGCTTTCTACGGAACAATTTTTCAGTGTAACGTATATGGCACTGTAATAGTTTCAAATTATGCAATAATTCAGAGGAATACATATTAGAAGTTTGGAAACCACAGTGGGGCAATTCAGCTGCCCAATAAGGGACATTGAAGCATGTTTTTGTTATATACTAATGTCATTGGTTTGTATTATTTGAATGAAATGCTTGTTGACAGATGCAGGCAGTTTGGTATTTGGTAAGTTGGCAGCACTACTGATCTGCTATACGTGCACATGTAAAATACTTTTTATGACTTGCTTGCTGAAGCAGTTTTGATTAAAGAGCTTGTATTTGTAAGTGATTACTATGGAATAGTTTTGATAGTTGACTCAGTCTGCATTACTTGTGGGTGCGCTGATAATTGGCGTTGAAATGGGATTAGCTTTCTTTTTTAAAGAGGCGGATACAACTTAACATGGTATATCCCCAGTTTGGTCCAGAAGAGCTTTTTTACAGCTATACTGCATTAATTTTCTAACTGCTGGAATCCAGTACAATCTTAATATTTTACTGGCAAGCATCATTATCTGAAGCCCTGTTCATTTAAAACCAGCACAAGCCAATTCCAAGATCAGAAAATTGAAAGCAGAACCAAAATTCCCCTGTTGAAATCTGACTTTCTCCTCTCATTCAAATTTGACACACCTGATAATTGGCTTACTTGCTGAAACTAAGGGGCGTGTGGAAATGTCTGCTGATTAGGGGTTTCACACCGAGCACTGCATTTAAATGGCAGGCCAGTTCTGCAATCAATCTGTTAAGTGACTTGGAGCTAGAAATAAACTTTTCTAGCCACTGATGTGGATGGGAAGACTGCATGGACTGACTGTTACTGGCCCACTATTTCAGACTGAGATGGACAGACTGTTCCGAAATAACCTCCCCTTTAACGGGCAAAGGTAGAAAGATAGGAATTAATGGTATTGTGTCCTTGGTCTCTGCAGGATTTGGCTACAAGTTTAGATTATGTCATCTTTGGAAAAAATGTCCCTTAATGGGGGAATTCCAGTTGGAACAGTTTGCTCATTCTTAGTACGGATACAGAAGAAACTACTTGATCCCCGCTGGTTCGCAGCAAGAGGCCAACTGATCCATCTGGAAAATTGTGGATTTGTGGCTCTATTGCAATCTTCGGGGTATGGTTTCTTATGAAGTGGAGTAATGTGGTGCAAACAGTTTACTCTCAACTATTGTGAAACCCCTACTGCCAAGCATGCCAAGTATCTCCCTCACCTTCACAGGACGTCATGTCGGGGCTTGTCCGGTTACATCTTGGGCCTGTCTGAGGTTTCACTGCCCGAAAAGCGGGTTGCAAAAAGGTTTGAAGGTAGGAATGAGTAGATTGCTGCTTTCTGCATCTTGCCTAGACACTGTTGAATTTGATACAAAACTGAGAACTATTTCATTTAGGTCAGTCTGTTTCTTGTTACCTATTGATTACAGCAGGCTGGGAAAAATTTGTTCTGAGGCATAGGAGAACCAATGGACAACTTTGTCAAGGTGCCACCTTAAAGGTGCATATTTGGGTCTGGGGCTTTGAGGTGTACGGAAAACTTTCCAAGAAGGCTCAATTATATATTATATATTAGTATAGCTACGACACATTTTGATCAAATGTCCACAACAGGTGCATTACCTAGTATTTTTCCCAGTCTGGCATTAACAATGGGCTCAGATTTTTTTTTTAATATGCAGTTTATGTTGTATACAGGCTGTTGCAGGATTATGCTAAAGCTTATTCAAAACAATACTTGAGAGAATCTAGACTTATGTTCCACACTTTTTCCTGTCCCTATTCCTTAACATAATAACTTTCCTGTCCTTTGTATCATCAGCTAGGATTGGATTTGCAGGAGTTACTCCACAGAAGGTCTCCACAGCTGCACTATCAGAGCCATCTCTTGCCAGTCAGTGGGAAGTGTGCTACTGGACAGGGATAAAAATAGAGACGGTGAACAAGACTCTTGTATTGCATCGTGAATCACCAAATATTGTTATTGTTTGGTTTTGTCAGTCTGATTGTTTCTCAAGGTAATAGGATACTAAAAAAACATCTGTAATTTGAAGTACATAGGTCAGCCAACATAGGGCTTAGAGTCCAAGTGGGGTTATCGCCAGATTGACCATGAAGCACACAGGTGCTGTTAGTAGATTTTCTTGTGTACTCTTCACTTTTTATTTTTAGGCTATTCCACTGTTCAGTCAATGAGAGGGTGCCACTATATTCAATTTCCAATATTTTTATTGGAGTTCTTGGTGATCCAAGAAGTAGGAAAAAAAAGTTGGGCTTTGCAATCATTTACAGCTTAAAGTGGTAAAATGCACCCTGGAATGTGAATTGTGAGATTAGAACCTAAAGAGGATGCTGGCAACAACTTTGCACAGTAGATTACAATGATGGTGTAAGCTTTTGGCTTCACTATGATATAAATGGAGTTGCCCTTTTAGAATGGGGTACAGATCAAAGCTGGCTACCTGAGATCTGTATCTTGTGTACATTGTTTGTGTCCATTTCTATTTGATATCAATATGTGCTTTAATATGAATATTTTTCATTTCTCGTGTATACTTTTCCTCTCTGTCTCTTGTTTATCGCTGTCTTGGGATTCAACATAGAAACACTCGCCAATGAAATAAGGAATAGCAAGTGAAACTTGAGCCCATTTTTGTAATGAGAAACAGACTTGAAAAATAGTTTGTCAGTAAATTGTAAAGAAAAAAAATAATTTGAGTCTGGGCAATAGATGCAGTGTGGGCTGGGAGTTATTGGAGAGATTTGGTTTGAGGACCTTATTTAATGACTGCGGTCCTCTGGTGCTACATGAAAGTCGGGCTGCAGAAAAGCCATCCATCCCAACGTGTGAGACTTCTCGCTACAAGGGAATGCTCGATGCATGCTCTCCCAGCTCCACTGGTCCCATGTCGCATGGCGGAGGTCGAAAGGAGACCGCCAGAACCAGAGAAACGGGAGTGTGCATCGGACTGGTAAATACTATTCAACACAGAAGTGAGGAAGTCGAAATTTATTCTGGATTTCAATGACAACATGCCAAATCTGGAGTTGTCTGTTGGGTTAAAAATTACCATACAGTGACTGGTAAGCAAACTGATTTCATTAGCTTAGTGCAGTGAATGAATTACATCGAAGATCAGGATTCTGCATTCCAGCACCCCTGTCATTTTCCAAACTGAACCCCAGATGATGTCAGATTAACAAACCTTGAATCCTTATCCACAAATATCAGGATTAGATTTTAATGTTGGTCCAAGCAGTGATTGTGTTGTAGTGGGTGGCGGTGTAATAGTCTAAACAGGGATGGGTCACAATCTTTCGGCTCCATAACAAATTCTTGTTTTTGTAGTTCTAATCTGCTGGGTTTTGGACATTGATACCTTTCCTCTTGGCTATTCAGAGATTTATATTTAATATGAAGTGGATTTACAATTGAGCTACCAAGTAATCTGCCATTTACAGTATTATAAGTTCAAAAACAGTATTTGATCTTTCTAGTTTTCATAATTTGAACAAAAGGTGACTTCTTTTGATATGTGTTACTGAACTTCCCTGAAATGACAATAGCTTTTGTATTGAAAATAGCATGTTCAGATCCAGTATTACCATTTATGGTCCACCTTCTTGGTTTTGTGCGGATAGATTCTGAGATTTTCATGGACCAGTAATTATATGGTAATTTCTAACCCTGACAACCATAATGTTTGAAGATTTATAATAATGCTACGTTAAGAAGGCAAACAAGGGAGTATTCCATTACTACTTATTTAGGCCAGAATTAAATAATAATATTTTGCACTTAAATTTGAACTGGTTGTTTCGGACCTTTGGTGAAAAACAAAAGACAATGGTCTAGTCTTCATTGTTTGAAAAGTAGCCTTATCTCTGAGTCTTCCAGATTTTAAAAAAATTCCCTTTTTTGTAACTGCGTCCATGGAAGTAGTATTTTAAATATGGTAAATTGGTGGGATACCTGTGTACTGCTGTATATAAAGGTTCAGGCGGTAATGTAATGTGTGAATTTATCTAATCTGTATTTTTGCCCACAGGTTTCTTTTCCAGAAAGTAGTAGTATAAGCATGCATTCTTCTGATAAGTTTTATTGGTGGTTCATATAATTTGGTGAATGTTGCTTGGAGGTGTCAGTTGTCAGGGATAGATTGGAACTTAATTCTGAAGCTTATGGATTGTCAGATTCATAGTGGAAATTTCAGGGAGGATATTTTCAAGTGTTCTTCCATATGTCATCTCTGAGGTATATTTTCAAAGTTGTAAAGGTTTTGATATTTCATTGGTTCTCAGTTATTGTCTCAGTGTACTTCCATAATGGAAAGCAGGGTGTGAAGTGATACTTTGTGACTGGCTTCATCTGACTTCAGAAACTGGTTGAGCTTGGCGGCATAGTGTTGCTTTAGACCTAAGCTGCTCCTGATCTATTTTAAAGGTTTAATTGTTGCAGCAAATAGATATTTGAAAAGCTGAACAACATTTTAGCTATTTAGTTCGATTGTTACAGGAAGCAAAGGTTATGGTAGTTGAACTTTGAGATGAGAATGAACATGCAATTCCTTGGAATTGTTTAAAAGATGGCACAGTCTGTTGTAAAAATTTATTTCAATCATAGTTTCTCCTCGTTCAGATTTATATCCACCCAGTGGGTAAAATAGTTAGAATTTGATAGAAAATCAAATAAGCCTTCCACTTTATAGCTGCAACTTAAGCAAAGAGGAGCAGGCTTACTCAATGAAACAGGCCTCAGTTTTTCCATTTTCTTGAGGTGGGTGTATTAGGGTTCTGAACACTGGATGTGGATCAGTAATATATTTGTTTTATACTTTTGTGCTCAGTGTTCTGCCTTTTGGTTTGTGAAGTTTTTGCTCAAAGCATGGTGTGAGTTTAAGCTCTTTGCATGGAAGGCCAATGCTGTAAATATGGACTGTAAGGGGTACTTGTACTAAATCTTGTTCTAACTCTTCTCTCTACCTGGCTGTTGTGGTGTACTGTTTGTGCTGGTTCAAACTGGCACATCCCCCACCTTTCCACACCACACTGCAATTCTGCTTTTACAGACGTGGAAGATATCAAATTTGTCATCAATTACGACTACCCTAATTCCTCTGAAGACTACGTGCATCGCATTGGTCGCACAGCTCGCAGTACAAATAAAGGCACAGCCTACACCTTCTTCACACCAGGCAATGTGAAACAGGCTAGGGAGCTGATCAAGGTATTGGAAGAGGCCAGCCAAGCCATTAATCCAAAGCTTCTACAGCTTGTTGATCATGGAAGAGGAAGTGGAAGAGGTAAGTGCTTTTGTTTTACTTTTGAAATCCAGCTGAGACACCAGGTAATGCTTCTTCAGTGGAGCTGTCATTTTGCTTGCGGGCCTGTTATGTGGAATTGACTGCAATTGTACAAGATTATCAGTGTCTTTCGAGTTAAAGTGATTAATATTTTAAATGAACAGCTTGGGATCTGCACTGTGGTAATAACAATATGTAAAACTACCTTGGTGTCAGATAAAATCTAAATTGTGTAACTCTTGCTGATTAAACTATTGATTACTCACTTTGAGCACAAAGACCTGAATCCTGCTTTTAAGCTTCTCCATAGTTGGACAGTGTTAGTAAAGGTAGCTCTGGAACTGCCAAACCAGAATTTGCTGTGCTTGTTGCTAACAGATGTGATCAAGAACTCGGCTTCTGCAGAATTGCTTCAGTGAACTTGTTTTCAGGGGTTGCTTCAGTTGTTAGACCTCTGTTAAAGATCTTCAGAAATATTAGAATCCTAAAATATCAATGCTGTGCAGCCCTGGCATCAGACTACAGTTGAAAAATAACCTGTGGCACTTGGTCTAGAAGGGTTGTGCATTTGTGGGAATCCTGAACACTGGTTGTCAGGAATTGCTGGTATTTAGGTATTTGCTGCCATTTCTTGAATTAGTAAGTCATTTAGTCCCTTATATCCTGCCATACCTTAACACATCCATATCCTGAAGCACCTCTGCATCCTTCTCAGAGCCCAACCTGCTAATTAGCTTTGTATATTCAGCAAACAAATTTATTACACTTACCCAAAATTATTGATTTAAGTTGTGAAGGACTTGGGCCTCAGCACTTATCTCTTTAGCACTCCATTGGTCACAGTCTCCCAACTAGGAACTGGCTTGCTCATTACTTTCTTTTTTTAAATCCAGGAATGAATCTTAAAATCAGTGTAGTGCCACAATGCCATGGTGTAATTTTGTTTAATAATACCCTCTGCTGTGCCTTATTAAAGTCCAAGTCCAACACTGGTTTTCCCTTAGTCCTGATGAAGGGTCTCAGCCCAAAACATCGACTGTACTTCTTCCTATAGTTGCTGCCTGGCCTGCTGCGTTCCACCAGCAATTTGAGTGTACTGGTTTCCCTTGTCTGCTCTGCTATTTGCAACTTCTGAACTACCAACAAATCCATTCTGATTCTAAGTCCAGCATTCCAAGTGCCCTTCTGCCTTAACAATACATTCCATTGTTTTCTATTCTACGCTGATATCAGGCTGATTGATCTATAGTTCCTGCTTTACCTCTTCCTCCTTAGTAAGTGGGGGTATACAGGTGATTTCTTTTCCATGTCACGGTTTTCCATATAACAAATCCATATCATCTATGCATGCATCAAGAATTGCTGATTGAGGAAACGTATTCCTTCCCATGTAAATATTGTGAGGGATTTTTCATTCTTTTCCCTGGCTTTTTGAACTCGGGATGAATTTCCATAATCTGAATTGTCAAAATGCAGTGTTCGCTTGGATTCCCTCCTTTTCAATCTGGGGGAACTGTTGTAGCATCTGTAATTACTTTGGAGGATGAGACACTGCAAGTGTACCAGCTTTTAGTCTCGTTAATTGTAAACTAGTGTTTATTTCTGTGAGCTCATTTATTCCAGAGCTGTAGTTCTCCACTATTTCCAGAAGGTTTTCTGTGTCTTGTACTTAAGCACTTCCGGTAATTTGTCTTTTCCTTCAGTTTTCTAAATATCCTGCGTGCAAACCACTTACTCCCAACTATTTAGTTAAAAGCCTATCTACAGGCCTAATTCATTTTGCTGGGAACTGGTCCCAACTAAATTCAGGTAAAGCCCATCCCAATAGAATAGCTCCCTCTTTCCAAAGTTCTCGTCCTATTTCTCCGACAGCAATTAATGAGCCAGCCGTTAGGTTCTTTAATATTATTTGTCCAATGCCACTTTCCTTGTAA
This sequence comes from Hypanus sabinus, assembly GCF_030144855.1. NCBI lineage: Eukaryota > Metazoa > Chordata > Chondrichthyes > Myliobatiformes > Dasyatidae > Hypanus > Hypanus sabinus. The sequence goes on from NC_082734.1 coordinate 18,649,872, forward strand.
CTTGGTAATCAAGTGCGGTTCTAACCCCCACATACTACCTATCATACAATATTTCTTTCTATCACTTTAACTCACCAAGCTCCACATTCCAAATAACCAGATTACCTCAAATAAATGAGATCCGTGTTTGCTACTTGCATCTTTCTAAAACTGAAAATGAAAAGGGGCTTTAAAATAAAACCAAGCTTTTCGTCAAGAGTCTGTACACAACATAAAGGATTTGAGAGACATAAAATGCTGGAAATATTGGGCAGCTCAAGGCAGTATCTGGAGAGAGAGAAGCAAAGCTAACATCCAGTGTAAGGTATCTAGTTAAAATTGAGTGTATAGATGTTCCCCAGGGTGAAAATCTAAAGTACTAGAGGACGTGGGTTTAAGCTGAAAGGGAAAGTGTAAATGAGTTGTACAAAGCAGTTTTTTTATAACACAGTGGTAACTGTTCAGAATGCACTGGCGGGGTGAGGGAAATCAGATATGATTGTGACATTGTAGAAGCATTTTCAACACAATGAGCAATGTGCAGGCAGGTGGAATGAGATTTGTATCATTGTCAACACAGGTATAGTAGGGTGTACTGCCTATTTCTGTGCTGTAGTTCTTGGGAAGCTGCATCCTTACAATACTTACTACCCCACATCCTTTAACTGTCTCTCATTTCGCACATATTGTTTCCAGCATTTTTACTTGGGTTTATTGTAATAAATTGGCTTTACTAGTTTTGCATTAACTTGGTTTAAAGCTTGTTCTTCACTATTTTTATTACATAATTATCTAAGCAATCTTGCATTTATCCTTAAGATAAAAGGGCAGATATGCAGTATTATGGAATGGTCTGATAGGTGATGCTGTCAGCTCTGTGCAAAAGCAGAACCTGAGCTTTCATATTTTAGAAGTTATCTGCCTACTGGCACTGGATGGGCTGAGCTTTTGCAAATTTTGATGTACTGTGGCTGGGAAGCTAATCAATTGTGCTCTACCAGAAAGATTTTCATGTGCTTGAGAGAATGAGCTGAAGCAGCGGGGTTACGGAGAGTTACTTTGAACTTCGCAGTAAGCTTAGAGAATTTGTGCATGATCAGCTTTGTTTAAAGCAGTAAAAGATGACAGTTAAGATTTGTATGGTATGTTGTTGTACAACTTCATTCTAAATACTATATTGAACTTGCTTTTCCCTCTTTAGGAGGCCGTTCCCGTTATCGGCCCACTGGATCCAATCCTAACACCATGTACAGAGATGATCGAGACAGAAGTCGCGGCCGGTCTTTTAGAGACCTCGATGGGGACCGCAGAGATAGGGGAGATGGTGGGAGCAGGTTTGGGGGGCAGCGAGAGTCCCGTGATGCTACAGGTTCACTAAATAAGCAGAGTTTCCGATCTCCACAGGCAGGCGCTTTTGGGAGTACCGTGTTTGGACAGCAGTCAATCCAGTACCCTAACTTTACCCAAAGTGGGCTTTTTGGGGCTACTAACCAAACTGTATATGGAGTTGCTTCCCAGACAGCATTTGGAAAATCAGGTACTTTCCAAACTTCAACCCCGACAGCTGCATTTGGAGCCTCTGGTTATGGCACTGCTGCTCAAGCTGTGGCTTATGCCTCAAATACTTTCAATGCTACGACATCTGCCAGTGGAGGGCGGTCGTCACAGACAGCACCGCAATACCGGCAGAATGGGATGGGGCAACAGCCCCAGCCCCAGCCACAGCCACAGCCACTGTTATCTCAAACATATCAACAGAGCAACTCATTGTTGGGTTATATGTCCCAGGGGAACTACCAGTACACACCACCACCCCCACCACCTCCCCCTTCACAGGGAACAACCCGAAAATAAATAATTTTTTTTTTCTAAAATACATGTTTTGTTCCCCTGTTTATAAAGATATAGGCATCAATTCCATTTTCTACTGAACAGTAAAACTAAAAAAGTAAATTATACAGTTGTATTCACCTTTGCTGCACAGCAAACCTTGTGACATTGATCCACTTGTTAAACGTTTACTTAAGTCCACCTTAACTCTTACTGATACATGGTCTGCACAAGTGTGAATACTTGCAAATCATGGCACAGAGCTGAGCTGCTGATCACTCTGTGAATCGGTGGCCAATCATTGGATTACTGCTTGACCCTTAGAACCTAGTGAGTGAGCAAGCTCCGTGGTGCTTTGGGTTCAACCACTCTCCAGAAATATTTTTAAACAATTATATATTTTAAGAAGGTAGGTTTTGTGTGTGTGCAAATACAGTGCAATTTTATCAAGATGTGGAATATTCCTGTAATTCAGATATAATCTGAAGCCAGAGGTTCAGATTTGACCCTTATTTTCATTGTGACAACGTAAATTTCAAATGAAAATAATTGTTATAATGTGACGTGAAAAAGTCACATTTTTCAGTTTTTGCAAAATCCATCAAAAATTATGCTTCATTTTAGGTTTCTTACTGGAAATTCTTAATAGTGTTGAAATTTATTATAGCTACTCTTGTCATCTGTGGGGGGACTAAAGTTCAGAAAAAAATCTTTTTGGCTCTATATTTATAAATTTTACCAAGCATAGGCATTTTGACTGAACACCTTAGCTGTAAAATTGTCACAACGTGCTGGGGATAGGGAAGCTGAGAGCGGTGGAAAGATTAATTGGACGTTAACCTGGAGGTTGAGATGATAGATGATGGTGTCAGTTATTGCCATGCTAGATGGTGCATTGAATTTTCACATAGGCAAAAATTAGAACAGTGGCAGCCTGAGGAGAAGTGGGATTGGCATCACAGTAAGCTAATCTGAAAGTGACGTTCAGCTGACACCACCTAAACACCAGTCCCCATACTACCCAAGCCTGTCTGATTGAATACTTGGGTCATTTCCAATATAAAGACGGAAGGTCAACTAGCACCTGTGGGGAGGGATGGATTTAACAGTTTCACATTGATGATATAGGTTATTCCTAGTTTCCTTTATAAAGTGAACCTGTTTTGTTGCAGTAGTATCCCAGTGAGGTCTGACTCCGTGATTTCCAAATACATTAAATTGACAACCTGAAAAACTGGAATTTACTCAACAAGTCTCCTATGGTGCCCAGCCTGTTACTCTCGCTCCATTACCCAAGAACAGTTGTGCAATCCTTCAGGTACTAAAGCTAACTGATAGATGGGATCAATCTAATACTTCAGACTACCATTATCTGAGCAATTTTTCCATATTTAGTATCAGTGGCTTGTTCCTGTTGCATTGATTTTCAAGTTAATTTGACTATTTTCTCAAGTATAATTGGCCAGTTTTTAGTTACGTTGTTAGCCATTCATGCTATTGACATTTTTTCCAAATGTTTGAATGCTGGATGTTTCGTTGAAGGTAGGTGTTTCATAAATGAGCTCATTTAAAGTCCATTCACTTGTTTGGAGGCATTATAATAGAAAAGCTATTTTAGCTGAATTTAATTTTTAAATGATTTTTTGAAAGTTTTATTAGAAGTAGGGTTAAGATTGTATGGCAAAGCTTCAGAACTACTTTCCTAGAGTTCTTCATAGGTCCAAATTTACTATCGTTATTAATTAGGAAGTTGTAATAAAAAGATGCAAATTGGTTGAAATTTGATCTTTTAAAAAAAACTCTGGGCTGTAATCCCTAGCCACACAGCAAACTGAATAACCTTTACTGTCTCTTGTGTGCACAGTATTCTGCTTTCAGTTAGTAGCATTATTCCTGTAAAAGACTTGAATTGCTGTGAATCTGGTTTTTACGTCTGCAAATGTGTTGATGCAAGATGCTAAAGTGGTTGTTGGGTGAGAAGTTCAGTTCATGAAATGCACTTTTTTTCCTGTTGGTAACAATAACAGATTACCATAAATGGAGGTGACTTGGCTTTGCAAAATTTTATTAGTCTTGGATCCAGCATCAATCCTTTCACTTGCACTCAAAAGGTAGCTCCTGTAGATATTTCTGATTTAGAGCAAGAGGTGGGGGGTGGTCAGTGAAGGTAATTTAAATGATGTTCTGAAATTAATGTGTGAAAGAAATGAAGCAGTTGTAATGTCAGTACTTTTATGAAGGTGTCAGTGGGCAGCTGGGACCAAGTTTTTTCTTCCTGAGTAGATTGTCAGCACTTCTACCAGTTGCTAGTGCCTGTTCAAAGCAAATCGTGGTCGCAGTAAGTTATGTGATCATTCTCTAAGAGATACAAGCAGAAACCAGTGTCTTGAGGTTTATATGTTGCAAACCATTTTGCACATTATTCCTGTGTGCAGCTTGGTTGCAGCCTGTGGAATTTCTCCCGAGTTAGATTCTGCTATAGGCAGGAGTCTTATGCTTATTAGTAATTTTGTCAGTTAAGTGTTCATTAATTGGTTACATTCTGCTCAGTAGAAAATAAACAGCCAAGAGACTGAACCAGTAGGTTCTAGGAAAAGTGAGAAGTATTGGCCATCACACTGATAGCATCTCTGCACACTTTAAAACTTGTTCAGATGAGGTTCCCCCGTCACTGAACAAATTGCAGGATTTAACAGTGCCACAAATGACTTTGATGTTATTGATGATTTGCTCTATGCAATTGAAACAGTTTAAAAATTCTCTGGGATTTGGTAAGGCCCACCCATGACTGCTCCTAAACTCTAGGAATCCTGCAGCTGGTGAATCATCTCAGCAATTTAGGCAGGCTGTGTTTCACCTTGTGAAGTTGTACCCAGTGTCAGTCTTAATAATGTGCTATTTTGATACTGTACTGGTTTTCTTGTATTTTGCATTTCCAGTAATAAAGAGATTTACCAAAGGAATGTCTGCTTTTCTAAATGCAAGGTAGGCGGGAAACAAATAAATACTCAACACTGTGGGGTTTGAAATATACAGTCTATTGCAGAGCAAATACTGTACCAATTTATCCACCCACCCTCCCTATTATGCTTTGTTTCCACCACATCCCTCCATAATCTTCCAGTGTCTCTGCTCCATTCTCATTCTGCAATTTGCAGAGGGTTAGAAGTGATGACCATTCTACATAGCATTGTAACCTTTATATAATCAGGAAAGAAGAAACTTGCTGGAACCATTTCAGGCAGTTACAGTGATGGTTATATTAATATTTTTACAAAAGTAATAATAGAAATACAAAGCATGAAGCACTTGATGGAAAACGCAGAGTTGTCTGGGTTCTGCTCTGACCACAGCTGCAGGACCACCCATGTTACTGGTTATCCCGCCCTCTCTTCCAGGAATAATGGCTGTTGTCTTCATGGTGGTGTTAATGAATAGTTTTAAGTTAAAGCATTAGTGGTAAGTGATTTAGGCAAATTGCTCCCTGGGTTATAGTTTTAAAGTATTTTGATTCTAAATAAGGGGAACAATGTAGTGTGATTTGAAATAAATTGGGGCTACTGAAAAAGTTATTTAAATGTCACATGTAGAATGAAACATTCCTATTGTACCTATGGTGGTCCTATGTAAATCATCTAATATCTCCCAAATGTAATTCATCTTTTCATAATGCTCATCTTCCTTCTGGATTTTTTATGCTAAGTTGTGGTAAGGACAGATTATCTAGGGGAAATGATTTACTTTTTTAATATAGATGCCCTGTGTTCACAGTTGACTTCCATTGCACAATTATAAACATATCATGGGTCACATAATTAAAAGGTACATTTGAACATTATAAGTAAGTTTTTTTAATTGTCAGGTGGGAAGTCCCCATAGTGAGGGTTAGGAAATGGTTTTAGGTCTTTGGTAAGAGAGACTTGGCAATTGTGCAGGTTGTCAGCTGTGCTAATTACATGGTTGATTAATAATGCCATTCAGCACCCACACGCTCCTTGTTATCATCTCTGCTTCTCATATTAAAAACCACTTCCCATCTTTCACTTGTCCGTGTGCACTGTGGTGTGTTGCTTGCATGGTATGTGAAGCTGGTCTCAGACAGGTAAGGGAAGGCCCAGGCTCTTCCCTTTCAGCACTGAAAAATAAAAATATAAAATCAGGAGCAAGAAATGAAGACCTAATTCAAGCATACCACAGTTAGTAAGAACAGTATGGCCTAAACACCTAGGTCAGGGGTCGGCAACGTTTACCACTGAAAGAGCCAATATGGACCCATTTCCCACAGAAAAGAAAACACTGGGAGCCACAAAATGAAATAACACTGCATACAACGGGTTTTTTTTTGCCTTTATGCTATGTATAAACAAACTATAATGTGTTGCATTTATGAAATTGATGAACTCCTGCAGAGAAAACGAAATTACATTTCTGCATGCAACAAACACATTTTGAACTCCGAAAAAAAAGACGTTGGGTTGAAGGTTACTCCATAGTTAGCCTACCTTGGATCGAAGAATTAAAAGAATGCGCGCACTGGCGGGTGTCAGGCATTGGCAGTGGTGACGTATATTAATAGCGATAAAAAAACACGTTGTAGCGGTGTGCTACACGCAGCGCTAAAATAAAGACTGCAGTCAAAGGTAACTTTATTCGAACTAAACAGCCTTGCTTTAAAGCCTCCCTCAACCCACCTCCCGTGGGCGCGGATGCTCCAAAAGACACGTACTCACAAACCCCCGTAGGCTATCTCCCTTAGCCTGAACGGTGGCTAATTGTGAGCCGGTTCGGATGTGCCAGGAAACGGTGTCTCCGCAAAGTTTTCAGATTGTACAAGATCACCATAATCTTCAAATTTCGAATTACATTTCAAAAGCTAACAAACCACGGGGAGCCGCATCACAGAGATCAAAGAGCCGCATGTGGCTCTGGAGCCGCAGGTTGCCGACCTCTGACCTAGGTGAACGAGGTGAGAGGTTTGCTCCCACCCTGATGTTCAGGTGTTGTTTGATCCTGATGTTGAATCCTCTGCCCAAGCCATTCTGGGACAAATCATTATCAAGTCTTCAATTTGCTAACTTTATTACAAAGAACAAAAGTTAAAATATCTGCTAATTTTTTTTTTGCCTAAAACATAAGTCTTGAATCTTTGACTACTTCTGTGTGCTTCACACAGCTTTTCTTTGAAATGATTCAATCTGGACTAATGAACTCTTGCCACTCCCCTAATTTTCTCACTCTGCTGACGAAGTAGTGGTGATGCATATAAAGTCCCTTTAGTGAAAGCATAGAACCTTTTCTGTCCTTTTAAAAGGCTCTTGGTTAGGTACATGGAGGGATATGGGTTGAATAGTCAATCAGGACTAGCTGGGTAGGCGAAGGGCATGCATCCCAGCTGTAAGGTAGCAAGATTATTTTGAATTTGCATTTCACCACACGTCTCAGTGTCTCAAGCAAACATTGGAAATTACAGCATTACTAACTAATCCTTGCATTAAATTTGACATTTATAGAACTCAATTGCAGCCACACCCAGAAAGCCTAGAGGATAGATACTCACCTTTAGTGATGTAGAGGTAGAAGAAGTCACAGTAGAAGATTGTTTGCACAACCCCAGACACCACTGCAATCTGATCAAAGAACCCTTCTGTCTGGTAACGCCAGATCCAGTTGCCGAGATATAGAGCCCGATACACTCCCAGAAAAAACAGGTAGTGAGTAGTAATCGTCTCTGCCTCGCCAGTTTTGGTGATCATGAAGAGCTGTGGCAGTATGGCAACTGATTCCAGGTAAATAGAGAATGTCCAACAAATCTGAAAATTAAAGGCAAAATTGAATCTAAAGTGGAAAATCAGCATGTAATAACTCCACTGGAGTATCATGGTTCACATTTGAAGCAAAGCCATCAGCGCTAGATTTAGGGAAGATTGGATGAGCCAAATTGGTTAAGAATTCAGAGGGAAGTTGGGAATGATTTAGGAAGCCAAGGGCAGAAAAGGTTCTGAAGATTTTTGAAACAGGTCAAATTGGAAAAGGATTTTAGTGGATATTATATAATTATTTAATTGTCATTAGCAGTGCAAGGAACAAAATGAGAAACCCAGCATAGAAAAAAAAGGAATAATTAGTGGTTTGACATTTATAAACATGGAGTTGGGAACTATGTACTAGATCTAGAAGCTATATTGAGATTGAGGATGGCAGCATTGGATCCCAAATGCTTAGCTGATGGAAAAGCCACTGTAGAGGTTGGGCATATCACTGAAATCCCTACACTGTGCACAATCATTCACAAAGCATCACTTACAATTGTCTGCAACCCAAACCCAAGTTTTGATTTTTTTATTTGTAACATTTGCTGCTTATGCTTGGTCAGTTGTGTTTATGGAACAGCATGGCAGATGGCATTGGAGTAAGTCAGGTTTCATAAAGCATTGCAGTGACGTAATGAGCCAGTAATAAACTAGACCAGCAAGCTGACACAAAGTACATTAATTCAGACTATTAACTCCAGAGCAATCTTGACAGATGCAAACATTACTGGCCCCGGGCACCAGTCATTGGAAAAGCAAAATGTGTAACAATGACAGAGAGCTGTTGCTGAACCAGACAAATGCATATTCAACTCTTATTATGGCAGCTGAGGAACTTGACAGAATAAGTGAATTAACTACTTTTGGTAATGATGATCATGAAACTTTAGATTGTTAAAAACCCCATCTTGATCATCCGGGAAAGAAAATCCATTTAAATACAACTACATTTGCCCATTGGCCAGCAGTCGCAGAGTTCTGGAAGAACATGAATCCAGAAGATAACCAATCTCACAACACAGCAACAATCACATTCAGTCCAGAGACTGGTCTCGGGATCCCTATTCAATCCAATCAAACAACAATATTGTTAAAACTCACAGAATCATACCTGACTGTTAATGACAAACATTTAATTATCCACAATCCCCTGGGACATTGCCTCACCAGCAGGGGGAGACACCAGAGGCAGTGAGCAAGTACGGTGGTATACAGGGAGGAGGGAGTCCTCAATATTAATTTAAGATCCCATAAATGCAATGGACGAGAAAACCACCCAACATCCTTAAATCCCAATTTGTGCACATGGGGAAAAGTGTGTACTCCAGCTGAGGAGAGTAGCTTGATAGCAGACCTACTATCTTGCTGGCAGTCAATAGGATGGCCTCAGAACAAATCAGGCAGCTCAAAATGAGCTGCGTACCACTAACAGCAGATGCGTCAAGGCATTGGAGAGAGAACACCAATGTCTCCATACAAGCCCCCTCCACCCAAATTCTTTGAAAGGATAATTAAAACTGATGTCAAAACCTCCCCATGGCCAACATCCCCAGCACTCACTCAGCTGTTATCAAACCAAGACACCACCACTTGCATGGCCAGCTCCTGAAACAGGTAAGCAAAAGACTCTGCAAATGTTGTTAAGCCAAGCAACTCACACAAAATGTTGAAGGAACTGAGCAAGTTAAGTTGATGAAGGGGCTTGACCTGAAATGCTGACTGTTCATTCACCCCTTCCCCCATAGATGCTACTTGCTGAGTTCCTCCAGCATTTTGTGTGTCTTGGAACAGGTGCTTTATTCCTGCCTTTGAAAGGGAAGAAATTAGCACAGGGACATTTGGGATGGTATTGAGTCCATATGTCGGAAGCACGCAGGGACACAGTATCAAACTGTCAACCTGCCCCGACTATGATAAAAGCTGAGATTTCCACATTCATGACCCACAGAACCAGACTGGAAGCAAGGCAACCTCAACCACTGGGGAAGCTGTCCATACTGGGATGGTCTTCACTTGTCCTGAGACCACTATGTTATAACTGAGCAATGAGAGACCCAGGTCCTGGTGGGGGGCATAACTGCAAGTTAGAGAAGAACCACACAATGCAGGATAATGACCAGAGTAAGTGAGGAGGGATGGAGCCTAGAAAACATTGAAATACCTTCACAGAGCAGAGAATAGGTACAAAGTTAGAACCATTGGCTCTTCATACAAATATATGCAACAGGTGTAATAAAGCAAGCATAATAATGACTGGAATAAACAGGGACACGAATCACCATGTGCTGAGACCTCGGTGCAAGCTGGCCAGGGCTGAGAATTGAATATTCTAGAATATTCTTGGAATAGAGGTGAAATGGAAAACAAAATCAGAATCAGGTTTAATGTCACCAGCACGTCATAAAATTTGACTTTGTGGCAGCAGTAAAAAACAAGGTAGCCCTAACTTTAAAGGAGGAGACAAATCAGTAAAAACAAAGAACTTTAGTCTGGATGGGGCTAAGAAAGGACAAGAGTCAAAAAGTTAGTTAGGTAAACCCCAAACAGGAGGGGTAATGCGGGTGGAGCTACGTCTCTGCCAAAGACCATGATCGTCTAGGTCATAATGACAGCGATGAATGCAGGGTATAGTATAAATTAGATGTGCCAGTGATCACTAGGGGAGGGGTTGTAGATCAGCAAACCAAATCAGCAACAATGGTCCAAAGGATGAACTTCAGTTTGTAAGAGACAGTTTTCTAGATTAGCCAATTGCAAAGCCAATAAAGGAAACTGTTACTGCATATTGTGAAAGAGATGGCCCAGTCAAGAAGCCCTCACGGAAAAGTGACAAAAATATGACAGGTTTATATCAGATTTGTAAATTGTTAATTCAGTTGGAAAACTAGGGTTTGAAAATAAAATACGAGGGGTGATTGATAAGCTTGTGGCCTAAGGTAGAAGGAGATGAGTTATACAGCTCTCGTTACATGCACATGCAGTTCCACTCTTTTGTGTGATTATGCAGAAAGTTTTAAGTTAATAACTCATCTCCTTCTAACTTAGGCCACGAATTTATCAATCACTCTTCATATATCAGACTACAAAGGCATGAAGTACGTGCCAGTCATGGAAAACCCAAATGATAAACGAACAGTGCCCAGCATGGGAATCAGTATGTCCTTTAAAACACCAGCAGAAAAAGTGACATAGTTATGGATGGCAAGAAAAGTCCAAAGGGAAGAGGTAGAGATGTGTCAAACAAAAAGCAACGAGCACAGAGATTTGGAGAATTTTGGATTTAACCCGAGGAGAATAAAACATCACTAAGGGAGAGGAGAATACAAGAGAAGGGTTACAATTAATGCCAGTTGAATTTATTGGAGATTATAAAATAGATGAAAGCTTTTTGATAAGATACAATGCAGCGTTGATTAAGACTAGAGGAAAGGATTCTACAGCTAACATTATGGGTATGATTGGTTCAGGAAATGGACAGTAGCGATAAATGAGTTATTTTCAGGTGTGACCCTGTGACAGGGATCGATGTTGAGGTCATGGTTTTTATCAATGATCTGGACAAAGAAGGCCAAATGTATTACGTACATAGAGACGAGGTACTGCAGATGTTTCAGGCCGAGACCCTTCAGCTGGAAAGGGAAGGGGAAGAAGGCAGAATAAGGGAGGAGGAAGTACAAGGTGGTAGGTGATAGGGTGAAACTGGGAGAGGAGGATGGGGTGAAGTAAAGGGCTGGAGAAGGGGAAATCTGACAGCACAGAAGACCATGGAAGAAAGGGAAGGGGGAGGAGGTGTGACAGGGAACCAAGAATGGGGAATGGTAGAGGAAACGGAGGGGGGAAATAACCAGAAGCTAGAGAAGTCAATGTTCATGCCATCAGGTTGGAGGCTACCCAGACAGAAGCTGATGCTCCTCCAACCTGAGTGTGGCCTCATCGTGGCAGCAGGGGAGGCTGTGACCAAATGAATTATATTTTATGGTGATATTAAGCTAGGAGATCAATGGCTGTGAAGGGAATATAGACAGGTTAAGTAAACAAGTAATGAAAATATACTGTAGAAAAATCTCAAATCATCTACTTTAAGGTTTATGTATAAAAGGGTAGACTGAAATGGTAGGGTGTCCTAGATTTAGATGGTTGGTTACGATTGCAAATTGAAAGTTCAAAGTAAATTTATTATCGAAGTACATATATGTCACCTGAGATTCATTTTCTTGTGGGCACACTCAATAAATTATAGAATAATAACCATAACAGGATCAATGGAAGACCACACCAACCTGGGCAGAAGACAACAAACTGTAAAATAAAGCTATTTCAGCACAATATTTTTTTTATCATTCATGAAAAATTCACTTACTGGGCTGTGGTAAACACAGCAGCAGTTCCACACCACTGCTGCCACCCAGCCAAACCCAGGATCTCCATCACCAAGGAGGGTTAAAGGGGTATGGGTTCCCCGCTCGGTCCGACACCACCCTGACCTGATCCTTCATCGTCACTGCGTATAAATCCTGTGATCCCACCCCTCCACACCGCATGGCAGGAGCAGCTCCACCAGGAGAGCTGCTGCTCAGCCTCACCTTCGAGGAGCAGCCTGACAGAAAGGAAAAGCCAGCCTCACCTCCATTGCAGTGTACTCGTGGTTCACAAGGAAGGAGAGACCAGCGACGGGGACCAGGATGAACTCTACGCGGAATGTGTCGTTCTCCCGGTCGAAGGTTGAACTGTACTTGAAGTAGATCATGTAGATGGTTATGTAGGCACTGAGCAGGAATATGATCTAGAAAACAAGTTGGAAACCATTTAAATGTGGCAATAAATCACATCTGACAAAAAAACATCATATAGATTAGTAGACAAGGTTCTGCAGATGCTGGAAATCTCGAACAACACACACACACAAAATTGCTAGAGTCAGGCAGCATCTATGGAGAAGAACAAACAGTCCTGATGAAGTGTCCCAGCCCAAAACATTGACTGCTTATTCCCCTCCGTAGACGCTGCCTTACTTGCCGACTTCCTCCAGCTTTTTGTAAGTGTTGCACATAGGATCGTACCTGCCCGTGAGCGAGAGGTCTTTGGGCTGGTTTATTCTGAGGGAAGCGGGATACAAAATTGTTCCAATGGCTGATAGAGTAACCGTCAGTAATTTTTTTTAAATGAGTCAGGTCGGCCAGGTACTACGTTGGAGAAAGTGTATGGTCACCCTGTTCCGGATGCTGGAACAATAGGTTGAGCTGAAGCTGGTGACTGGTTGTCAGACTGGCAGAACCAGGGATGACGGAACTGAGAGGCTGCAACTGGCCACCGCGCCTCCGCGGTAACCCTGCTGGAGATGGGAATGGATAGGGAGTGCTGTGGCTCAGATCCACAGATACATTTACCACTTGATCCTCATCTCCAACACTGAAACAGGCCATTTCTGAGCCATGATTGGAAGCTTTCAGATACGTCTTTGTGGGAAAGGGATATGGAGAGATGAAGAGAAATTTCTCAGAACCATTACGACAGATGCCCACATGCTTACAGAGAATCTGTGCTCACAGAACGGTTTCTCTTGGCTACTCCAAAATTGTGAACATTTCTATTAAATCTTGCTTTAAGGAATGTACCTCTGCACTTCCCCCTGTAATCACCTCATCCACAGGGATATTCAAAAGCTCTGCGTGCCCAGTTCCAGATACGTGACATGATGTCCAGGACACAATTCTCTCTTCAGGGTTGAGAAGGATTTAGTATAATTTCCCCTTCCTTCATATCACCATTAGAAAAGTCCACGAACAGTTCAATTTTTACTTAAAAATCCTAATTCCAAGCATAATTAAAGAAGTCTGCACTTTCTATAAACCTGTCTGGACTGTGGTCTATTCCCTCCCCTCCTAATCACTGCAAATCTCTCCATATGGTCCACTCCGCTCTTCATTCATCCATCTTCTCCTGGGTGCTCACTGCCTTCCTAAACTCTGGGTCACCTACGGATTTTGCCCAAATCCACAACATTTAGAGTGAACCTCAAGCTGGACTTGGGGACAACAGTGTCCAGTCTCTGCTTCCTCACCCTCCACCGTCCACTGTCTGACATTAGATCAGAGCAGATGACCACTTGGAGCCTGCTCTGTTGGTCAGTAGAATTGTGGCCAACGTGCATTCCCCATTCCTTTGTAGCCCAACACTGACAAAGGGTCACAGATCTGAAACTTTAACTCTGTTTCTCTCTCCATGGATGCTGCCCGACTTACTGAGCATTTCCTATCCAAATGGTCACTTCATTTTCAAAGGTTCAATTTAAAATTAGCAAATGTATGCAGTACACAACCTGAAATTCTTACTCTTCACAGACATCCATGAAACTGAGAAAAAAGAACGAATGACAGCAAAATATTAGAATCCCAAAGCCCCCCCAACACACAAGCAGCAGCACAAAAACATCAACCTACCGCCCACCATGCAATAGCTAGCCCCCACAGTCCACCCCAACATTTCGACATCACAAACCTCCCTCACTAACAAGAGAGAGAGATAACACTCCTGCCACAGTGAGAGGGGAGACCAACAGTTTGCTGTTTCGATGTTACAATCTGCAAGTTCCCCCAACTCAGAGCCAACAGACTCTCTCACCATAGAGAGAGAGAGACAGGGTCAGAGGGACACAGATCGCTCGAGCGCAAAGGCCCCTAAAAGCTGTGCCCGCTGTCTCGATCTCCCGCGCCACTTCAGTCAGCGACACTGGGCCTCACCTTCAATCTCTTTTTCAAAAAAAACCTATTTATTAAATTTTTGGAAAATTACAAAGAATAAATGTAATGATAAAATAGTATGCAAGAGAAAAAATATTAACCCTCCCCCCTCCCCCCATTAACCCTTATCTAAAGAAAGAAAGAAGAGAAAAATTGCCTGGATGTCGGAGGATCCCCACATGCTCCATGGAGTTAAAAATAATTTTACTTTTTATTTTTGATTTTCCCCATTACTTTATAATTTTATCTTCAAAGGACCTATGTATTTAATCCTATCTTTTGTAGGTATGGGAGCCAAATTTTCAAAAATATATCATATTCATTTCTTAGATTGTATAATTTTTTCAAGTGGAATACAACTATATATTTCATTATTCCAACGATCCATAGTTAAATATAAATCCGATTTCCAAGTAACTGCGATAACTTCTTTGGCTACTGCCAATGCAATTTTTATAATTTTTTTCTGATACTTATTCAATTTAAGTTTCAGTATCTTCCCTTCAATGTCTCCTAATAAAAATAATATTGGATTATGTGGGAGTTGTACTCCAGTAATTTGTTCCAATAAAAGTCTTAGATTTATCCAAAATGATTGAATTTTAAAACAAGACCAAGTAGAATGTAAAAAAGTACCAATTTCTTGATTACATCGAAAACATTGGTCAGATATATTTGAATGTAATCTATTTATTTTCTGTGGTGATATATATAATTGATGTAAAAAATTATATTGTATTAATCTAAGTCGAACATTTATTGTATTTATCATACTATCAGAACATAATCTTGACCAGCTTTTTCCATCAATTTTAATATTCAAATCAGATTCCCATTTTTGTCTTGATTTATGAATTCCTGATTTAATTGTCTGATTTTGAATCAAATTGTACATACAGGATGTAAATTTTTTAATTTTTCCTTTTTGAATTAATATTTTTATTTCACTAGATTTTGGCATCAACATTGTTTGACCCAGCTTTTCTCGTAAATAAGCTTTTAATTGAAAATAACAGAAAAGAGTGTTCTTTGATATTTTATATTTATTTTTTAATTGATCAAACGACATCAATATACCTCCTTCAAAACAATCACCTATATATTTAGTCCCCTTTTGGAACCAATTATGTAAAAGTTTATTATCCATTGTAAAAGGAATAAGCCTATTTTGAATTAAAGTTCTTTTTGCTAATAAAGATTTCTTTATCTCATCGTCCATATTTACCTTATTCCATAAATCAATCAAGTGTCTTAATATAGGAAATTCTTTTTTTTCCCGTATCCATTTTGATTCCCATTTATGTATAAAATCTTCTGTTATGTTTTCTCCTATCTTATCTAATTCTATTCTAATCCATGCAGGTTTTTCTTCATCAAAAAAAGATGCAATAAATCTAAGTTGATTTGCTTTATAATAATTCTTAAAATTTGGAAGTTGTAACCCTCCTAAATCAAATTTACATGTCAATTTTTCCAATGATATTCTTGGCATCTTTCCTTTCCAAAGAAATTTCCTTACATATTTATTCAGTTCTTGAAAAAACTTCTGAGGCAATTGTATTGGTAAAGTTTGGAATAAATATTCCAAGGTAATATATTCATCACCCTCAATCTCAACACAGCTCACTGGGGTAGAAAGGGCCAAATACACAACCCGCAGATCTTGCTCCTCTCGGAGGACTTTAAGGATGCCCCATTGTCCTATGGACACCCCTGTAGGGAATCATACATCTGCTCTCTATCTGCATTGTACTTTGTGTTATGTGTGCATTATGGTTCTTATGGTAACTAGTCACGTGAGTGGGGGTGTGAATAAGTTATGTCTTCTTGCTTTACTTGTATTAGTTTGCAGCTGGGGACCGACGGATATCATATTTTTTGCTGACCACTCCAGTATGCTTAACTTACACTTGGGTACACTTAAGTTTCATTGCTTCAAGGTTGTAAGTTTCTCTTCGACTTTTAGAACATTCATTATTAGAGCTGAGGCCACATCATACAAATTAGAATTAGCCGCTATTATCCCCAAAACCTAAGGCAAACAGAAAATGCCAGAACACTCAGCAGTCCGGGCAGCGCCTGTGGGGAGAGGAACTGAGTCAACGTTTCAGATAATGGAGCAGCTGATCAAAGGTTTGTTGGAGAGACAGGAGTTAAGGGAAGAAGGGATGACTGGCAGAGAATGTGGACGAGAGAGAAGAGTGGTTGCCTGCAATCTCCACCCAGAGGAGTCCATTGCAAGGATGGAAGTGGTTAGACAGCGCGCAGCCTGGTTTACTCTCCAGAAGAAATCCGTGGTTCGTCTCCACTTGCTAGTGACCACCCCTCACACCACCCTTCTCACCTTCATGGTGGTGTTGTAGACAGAGATAAACGAGGTGAACAAATCCAGATATCGGGTTGTAAACACGAGCGCAAAGAGAAGCTGACTCTTCCCGGAGATCCCTGTGGGGAAAAGGAATCAGCAGGGAGAACCACCAAATACCCCTTTCACACCCCATTTCCCAATGCTCCAACCTTTTCCCAATACTCCAACCATTCCCTCTACATCCCAACTCACACCCCCTTTCCCAATACTCCAACCGTTCCCTCTACATCCCGACTCACACCTCCTTTCCCAATAATCCAACCCTTCCCTCTACATCCCAACTCACACCCCCTTTCCCAATACTCCAACCCTTCCCTCTACATCCCAACTCACTTCCCCTTTCCCAATACTCCAACCGTTCCCTCTACATCCCAACTCACTTCCCCTTTCCCAATACTCCAACACTTCCCTCTACATCCCAACTCACTTCCCCTTTCCCAATACTCCAACCGTTCCCTCTACATCCCGACTCACACCTCCTTTCCCAACACTCCAACTCTTCCCACTACATCCCAACTCACACCCCCTTTCCCAATACTCCAACTGTTCCCTCTACATCCCGACTCACACCTCCTTTCCCAATACTCCAACTCTTCCCACTACATCCCAACTCACACCCGCTTTCCCAATACTCCAACCCTTCTGTCTACATCCCAACTCACACCTCCTTTCCCAATACTCCAACCGTTCCCTCTACATCCCAACTCACACCTCCTTTCCCAATACTCCAACCCTTCCCTCTACATCCCAACTCACTTCCCCTTTCCCAATACTCCAACCCTTCCCTCTACATCCCAACTCACTTCCCCTTTCCCAATACTCCAACCCTTCCCTCTACATCCCAACTCACACCTCCTTTCCCAATACTCCAACCCTTCCCTCTACATCCCAACTCACACCTCCTTTCCCAATACTCCAACCCTTCCCTCTACATCCCAACTCACACCTCCTTTCCCAATACTCCAACCCTTCCCTCTACATCCCAACTCACACCTCCTTTCCCAATACTCCAACCCTTCCCTCTACATCCCAACTCACACCTCCTTTCCCAATACTCCAACCCTTCCCTCTACATCCCAACTCACACCTCCTTTCCCAATACTCCAACCCTTCCCTCTACATCCCAACTCACACCTCCTTTCCCAATACTCCAACCCTTCCCTCTACATCCCAACTCACTTCCCCTTTCCCAATACTCCAACCGTTCACTCTACATCCCAACTCACTTCCCCTTTCCCAATACTCCAACCGTTCCCTCTACATCCCAACTCACACCTCCTTTCCCAATACTCCAACCGTTCCCTCTACATCCCAACTCACTTCCCCTTTCCCAATACTCCAACCCTTCCCTCTACATCCCAACTCACTTCCCCTTTCCCAATACTCCAACCATTCCCTCTACATCCCAACTCACTTCCCCTTTCCCAATACTCCAACCTTTCTGTCTACATCCCAACTCACACCTCCTTTCCCAATACTCCAACCGTTCCCTCTACATCCCAACTCACACCTCCTTTCCCAATACTCCAACCGTTCCCTCTACATCCCAACTCACTTCCCCTTTCCCAATACTCCAACCCTTCCCTCTACATCCCAACTCACTTCCCCTTTCCCAATACTCCAACCATTCCCTCTACATCCCAACTCACTTCCCCTTTCCCAATACTCCAACCGTTCCCTCTACATCCCAACTCACACCTCCTTTCCCAATACTCCAACCATTCCCTCTACATCCCAACTCACACCCCCTTTCCCAATACTCCAACCCTTCCATCTACATCCCAACTCACACCTCCTTTCCCAATACTCCAACCCTTCCCTCTACATCCCAACTCACTTCCCCTTTCCCAATACTCCAACCCTTCCCTCTACATCCCAACTCACACCTCCTTTCCCAATACTCCAACCCTTCCCTCTACATCCCAACTCACTTCCCCTTTCCCAATACTCCAACCATTCCCTCTACATCCCAACTCACACCTCCTTTCCCAATACTCCAACCCTTCCCTCTACATCCCAACTCACACCTCCTTTCCCAATACTCCAACCCTTCCCTCTACATCCCAACTCACTTCCCCTTTCCCAATACTCCAACCCTTCCCTCTACATCCCAACTCACACCTCCTTTCCCAATACTCCAACCCTTCCCTCTACATCCCAACTCACTTCCCCTTTCCCAATACTCCAACCATTCCCTCTACATCCCAACTCACACCTCCTTTCCCAATACTCCAACCCTTCCCTCTACATCCCAACTCACTTCCCCTTTCCCAATACTCCAACCATTCCCTCTACATCCCAACTCACACCTCCTTTTCCAATACTCCAACCCTTCCCTCTACATCCCAACTCACACCTCCTTTCCCAATACTCCAACCCTTCCCTCTACATCCCAATTCACACCTCCTTTCCCAATACTCCAACCCTTCCCTCTACATCCCAACTCACACCTCCTTTCCCAATACTCCAACCCTTCCCTCTACATCCCAACTCACACCTCCTTTCCCAATACTCCAACCCTTCCCTCTACATCCCAACTCACACCTCCTTTCCCAATACTCCAACCCTTCCCTCTACATCCCAACTCACACCTCCTTTCCCAATACTCCAACCCTTCCCTCTACATCCCAACTCACTTCCCCTTTCCCAATACTCCAACCCTTCCCTCTACATCCCAACTCACTTCCCCTTTCCCAATACTCCAACCGTTCCCTCTACATCCCAACTCACTTCCCCTTTCCCAATACTCCAACCCTTCCTTCTACATCACCTTCCAAAGGCAGATGTGATGCTTGCCTTTCTTTCACTATCTCCAACCCCCAACCCCTCACACACCACCTCCTCCTTATTCAATCTAAATCTACTCACCTTCAATTACTCTATATTCCCTTCCTGATATACCCTCCATCACTCTACCCCTTACTCCCTCCATCTCTCGCCCACTCATTCTCACCATCTCTCGCCTATTCATTCCTTCCCACTCCCTCTACCTCTCGTCCACTCATTCTCTCAGACTCCCTCCACCACGATATCCTCTTACACCCTCCCTTCCCCCTCAATCTCCTAATTCCTGCTCACTCCCCTCCTTCTCCCCCAACACTCCTGCCTCAGTAACGTCTTCACTCCTCCCTCCGTTCCCCTCACCACTGCAGGACTTGGTGCTCCAGATCTTCATCAACAGGATGAGAATGGCGAGGAGGTGGGAGAGGTCTCCCGCCAGCCTGAACACGTTCATCTCTCCCGATTCAGTCGGACAAACTTCCCCGGACTCGGAGCAAACTTTCGGCTGCGGCGCGGCTCCCCCTCGGTGACGTGGCTGGAGCTCCAGCGCGGCGCTTAAAGGCGGCCTCTGTCCAACGACACATAATATCTTAAAGGCACGGGGAACAACCAATAGAAAGTAGGCAAAAATACCAACAACTATACACGGGGGAAGGAGAGGAGGAAAAAAGGAAAGGGCGAAAGAAAGGGAAAGGGACGGGGTGGGGAGTGCAGGGGAGAGACAGGTAAGTGGGAGAACCTGGGGGTAATGGGATTAGTGGGCGGTTAATGGATGACACAGACTAGTGGGCTGGGTCCTTGGATTTTATTTTCCTGATCAAACATCTTGCTGAAATTTCACCAGTCCATCTTATTACATCCTCAGAGACTCAGAAATGATTCCCCCCCCCCCCCCCAGCTGACTGTACTTGTTAAACCTGGTGTCTCTCTCGGACACTAGCACCCTGTGGACACACATAGAGTAACAATACCTTCACCCACCCTGTCCACACTGACAACCTGAAATCCAATTCACCTGGCATCTCTCAGACTCCTCCACCCACACAAGGTCTTTACTGCAAATTCCAACAACCCTCGGGGCAAAATCTACTTCCTCAGATCACCTCACCAGCCCTTCCTCCGAACACGCCCTCTGTTTTACATCCTTATAGCTTCCTGCGAATATGAATATTCCGCAGAATTTTGTAAGCCTCCATCAGGTGGGTACTGGGGCTTCTCCGCTCCAAGGAAAACATACCTGGACTATTCAGTCTCTTCTCAGCTCTGAACACTCACTCCATCTGAGGCAACGTCCCGGTAGATCAGCTCGCAGTGCCCATACAGAAATCCGTTCCCCACTCCTCGACCCACTTCCCTAACTGATTAAGATTCCACTGTGATCTGAAATTCATCACTACAAACAGTTCCTTCTAATGTTGTGTCCTGGTAAACTTGATGATCAAGCCTTTCGTAATTGTTCACACAAATAACCAATGGCAAAGGGTCTTGGAGCGAGGTATGGCCTGATGTTTGGACAATATAAATGCTGGGCCAGGTGGATTGTATTTCCTCACTCACTGTATTTCTGTCATGTCTGTACCCTGGAGCATGGTGCTACCAGTCCTGCCCTTCCCCTCGGTCACATTTCTGTTACAGCTATAGTACCCCAGTCCTCACTCTGAGTTCATCGCCCGTACCTGTCAGCACTCATGCATTGAAGTAAGTGGAGTTTAATGTGTATTCCTTTCCCAGTCCCTGGCTATCCTGATGACTAAACTTGCTCTCTCGCTGGCTGCCGCTTTGTTCCTCGTCTTACTCTTCCTCAGGTTCCTTAAGGCTGCTATAGCCGGGGCTGGTAATGGGGACAAGCTCCCACTGCCGATTAAATGTTCCCAATGATGTGCGCCTGAAATAGCCTCGGACAACCCCGTCCAGCTCCTGGCTTGGCCACTAAGCCCGCTGGGACCATTTCTACTGACAGGATAAGGGGAAAAGGTGGGTTACTGGCGACTTAAAACCAGTCGCGTCGGGTAGATGGGGCTCATCGGCCGCGGTTCACAGCTCATCTAGAAGGAAAACTCTGATCTCAAGCCCCCCACTGCCTTGCGGCAGTACCCACTCATGGGGAAGGCTTCAGGAGTAAACCCCGAGGGAAAAATCCAGAGCTGGATTCCCTCGGACAGTCCTAGGTTGAGTTCAACGCTGACTGGCGACTCCTGCGTTGCCACCGGTGAAAAACTGTATCGGTCTGTGCCGTTCCTTTTGATTCGTCAGCTGTGTGGAGAGGGGGAGCCCGCTACATTGTTCTCCACATCGTACTGTCCCGGCTTGTGGATCAGACAGCCGGGAAACCACATCCATGATTGATCTTGACCAACGTAAGCCCTCACTCCTGCTCAGTGTCCCAGTGTCCAACCTACTTTAAACCCTCCCGAACAGTATTAACAAATTTACTTGCCAGGATATTGGTTCCTGTCTGGTTTAAGTACACACCGTCCCTCCCATACAGGTCACCCCTACCCCGGTAGAGATCCCAATGGGCAAAGAACATGAACCCCTACCCCTGCACTATCTTTGATAAATTGCTGCCTTTCCAAGTGCAGGTTAAATCTGTCCTTCAGATTATTTTTTCCAATAACGTCTCTACCATTGACATTAGCCTCGAGAGATTGTAACTATCTGCTTTTTCCTCACTGCCCATCCTGGGTAAAGGCAACACAATCTGGCCATTTGGCACCCTGTCTGTGATCAGCAAAGATTCCAAAAAAACATCTGCCACAGACCCAGCCATCTCCTCCTTTGCTTTCCAAAGGAGCCTGGGGTACATCTGATCAGGTCCTGGGGATTTCTCCACCATTAAGCCCTTGAAGGCAATTTTTTAACGGGAGCAGATTGTGGAATTTCAGCACTCCCCCTCCCATTCAATCCCCCAAGTCCTCAACGATTTCACAAGTAACACACACACAATGAGGAGGAACACAGCAGGCCAGGCAGCATCTACAGAGAAAAGTACAGTTGACATTTCAGGCCCAGACCCTTCAGCAGGGCCAGCGAAGGGTCTCAACCCAAAACTACCACTGTAGATGCTGCCTGGCCTGCTGAGCTCCTCCAGTATTTTGTGTCAGTTGCTCGGATTTCCAGCATCTGCAGAATTTCTCTTGCTTATGACAGAGGGCGAGAGTTTAATACCTCGCTTAGTTCTCTGTCTCTGCAAGGGTTACCCTAATGACTATGATCTTTCCCCAGTTATACCTCTCGACTTCAGTATGTTACTTTGTGTATCTTTTCTCATCCTCGAGGTTGTTTAAAATCTGGTTTTCCTTTCCCGTTCTGATAAAAAGGGGCTCGGCCAGACACCTTTATTCCCCTCCTGAACTGCTGAGTTCCTCCTGTATTGATAGTGTGTTGCCCTGTTTTCAATTCTTGGTCCATGAATCATACGATCTTGATTGAAACCTTCGATCCGCGTCGCCTAGCAACTCCCCGATTCAACCAATTAACTGGAGTTGTTAGGAAATCTGCAAACTCTTAAAGGCGGTGACGGGAGTTGAACCCTGGTCACTGGTACGATAAACCGTTGTGCTAATCACTGCACTACCGTGCCGCCACTCTGACCCCCGATTACTGTTTGCACCTTTTACCTTAAGGGAACATGTTGGCACTGAACCCTAGTTATTTCACTTCTGAATGATTCCACCAGCATTTCTGACTGTGCACCCCAGAAATCAACCCCTCAGATCCCCGTTAGACTCACCCTTTCTCCTTAAACCTCTGCCCTCTTGCTTCTAATGCCGCTACCATGGGGAAGTGGAGATGGTGTCAGGCGCTCCTTCCTTTCACGAGCCTGCCGGTCACCCTTGGGCAAGGTGTGGCTCCTGCCCCCCTCCCTCACCGTTCCCAACCCCCTTTGCTCCCGCTGGATCCACAAACTCACTCTCGGCTCCAGGTTGACAGATACAGTACCGGGCGCTCTGGCTGTATGTATGTGCCTAAGACTATTGTACAGCATAATATGTCTCATAACCTGATTATACTAAATCACGTCACCCCCAGGGTTGGGAGAAAACACCCCGTTTTAGTCCCTTCAACCAGGGAGACTGAGGGAGAGAGAGTTCTAGAAATAAGGATCGGGAACAGAAGCCGATAAGCATGGATTGACTAGAGAAAGCAGGCGAGGTAAATTCTGACTGACAACGGGTTTTTGATGAAGTTACTACGGGAGTCACTGAAAGTCTGTTGATGTGATTTACATGGACTTCCAAAGAGAGTTTGACACGGTGCCAGATAACAGAGCGAACCCCACGGGTTAGAGATGTTAAGGAGGGGGAAGGAGAGGGGGAGGGAGAGAACGAATAGTCAAGCTGTCTGGGGATTGTTACTGGGATGATCACCGCGTTCCCTCCTGGATATTTATAACTTGGATGCTCATTAAAGGGCACAACTTCTAGATATTCAAAGCAACACCCACACAGTGCTGGAGGAACTCAGAGGGTCAGGAAATGAATAAAGAGTGGACGTTTCAGGCCGAGACCCTTCTTCAGGAAGGGGAAGACGCCGGAATAAAAAGATGGGTGGTGTGGGGGTAGCCAGAGGTGATGGGTGAAGCCAGGTGGGTGGGAAAGGTAAAGGGCTGGAGAGATAAGAGAGATAATCTGATAAGAGAGGAGAGTGGACCATAGGAGGAGGGTACCCGGGGGAGGTGAGAAGAGGTAAGAGGTTTGTAAATATTGAAACGGCCCAGCGACGTGGCGAGCAGCGAGGACGACGACCTTGGCTGTGAACGTTCAGCACACGGGGCTGCTGATATAACGAGGAGGGGTGTCTCGCTAAGAAGAGGCAGGATAATCTCCGAGGCCACAAGGTCAGGGAGATGCAGAATGGTATGTGGTTACTGTACTGATAGTGACAGATCCCGAGTGCGATGGCGAGAATTTACGTGACACGGAGCACGCGTCCACTTGTGACTCTGTATTTTCAGGCTGTGAAGTTTTGGGAGAGGGCGCGGAGGGGATTTACTCCCAGGGATGAGGGACATCTACATGTGCCTGCGGTGGAGAAGCTGGGATCGGGCTGGTCGTGAGGAGATCTGACGCCCTTGTGGAGTGTGTAGACAGGGAGAACCTGTGGAGGAGATGAGATCCAAGGACACAAAGGATGGGGACTGAACTGGAAAGCGAAGCAAGGCCACGCTTTAACACGGTGAATGGTGTAAAATGCGGTAAAGGCGCTCAAAGGGCAAGTGGGGACCGATTCAACTGCAGTGTTTGAAAACAGGCTGGATGGAGTACCCGAAAGGGAAGGATTTGCAGGACCGAGGAGAGAGTACAGGGCAGTGGGGGAAGTGTAGGGGAACGGGAACAAGAGCTGAAATGGATTATACTGCAATTAAGGTTTCAGAAGGCCACTGAAGAGGTCAGCAAAATTAAAGCACACGGACTGAGGGTAATATTGGCTGGAACTGAACATTGGTTGATGTACAGGAAACCGGGAGGAGTATTAAATGGGTGTTTTGTGGTACAGGGAGAGATGCTTGGGCACCAGCAATATTTTGACAAGGAAATGTACCACTTCCAAATCTGCCAACAACAAACTCTGCGGGATCCTGCGATTGTGAGTTCTGAGGAGGATGTGAAGAGGCTTCAGGGTTAGTGCGTGCATGGGGGGGGGGAGGGTGGGTGGAGATAGGTCTCTACCAAAGGGGGTATAAGGCGCTCCTTCTCTCCGCTAGCCGGAAGGTCACCCTTGGGCAAGGTGTAGCACCTGGCTAGCCCCCGATCAGGGTCACACAAAGCCATGGGAGTGGCTGGTGGTTGGTTGTATGAGCAGCCGGTGCAGATCACAAATCCTGGTTATGCGACCACTGACACCAGGCAGACAATCTCTGAAGAGTATTGATAATGGCTGGGGTCACCCATCTTGTGAAGACACTGGCCAGGAAAAGGCAATGGCAAGCCACTAATGTAGAAGAAGTTTCGAAGAACAATCATGATCGTGGAAAGACCATGATTGCCCACATGGCTGATAATGAATGAACAGAAGAGTGGAAATCAGAGCAGATGTAGCATAATGTGACCATTTTGGTGGGGAAAGCAGAAGGCTGCGTGCTGTTTAACTGGAGGTGGAGGGGCAAACGTTACGTACCAAGGGGCCAGGGAGTCTTTGTGTTCCAGCTTGCAGCAAGTGGAGGGATACGAGAGGAAAAAAAGATACATTGGCTTTCATTGCATGAAGCTTCAAGTGCTGGAGTAAGGATGTTATGTTACATTCCAGGACAGTTCGGAGATGGTGGGATTAGTTTTATAAGGAAATTGGGGCAATAGGGCCTCTAAGTTTAGAGGAATGAGGTGAGATCACATTGGCTACCTCTGGCTTTAATGCTGGGAAAAGTGTCTCCTGGGTCAGGGAGTTTGGAATGGTGGCAAGGAGGGTTAGAGGATTCAGGACACAGGGTAGACATTTAGGAGTCTGTTAGACCGAGGTGAGGACACATTCCTTCTCTCAGGGTGGTAACACAATGGAGTTCACTACCACAAAAGGAAGTAGATAGACTTCCAGGCACAAAAGGCATCAAAGAGTAAGGGGAAGAGGGAGAGCAGGAAGACAGTGTTCAGAGTATCAGCCATGATTATGTTGGCTGATTGTGCAGGGATTAACAGTCTGTGTAGAATACATCAAACACATGTCCTCATCAATACAATTAGTTACTTCTTTAGAGAAAAAAATTATCAAGTTAATCAGACAGGATATCCCTTTAACAAAACCATGTGGACTATCTTAGATTAATTCCTGCTGTTTCAAGCAGAGATTAACTTTCTCCATTGGAACATTTTTACATTAGACTGACTGGGTATAGTTTCCTGGCAAATCCTGTCTTCCCTTCTTGAATAAAAGTGCATTTGCTTTTCTGCAGTCGTCTTGCACCTTACTTGTGGTTAGTGAAGATTTAGATTCAAGATTCAAAAACTTTATTGTCATTCTAACCGTACATCAGCTCTGCAGGGCAGAATGAGACAGCGTTTCCCAGGAGCAGTGCAATCATAACATAACAAACGCAACACTAAATAATAAACATAACAACAAATAGTAAACCACAACAGCCACATGTCAGTTAAAAACAAGTTATAAGTGTCCAGTGCAAGTTAAAAGTGTCCAAAGCAGAGTCAGGTAGAGCAGCTATTTAGCAGTCTGACTGCCTGTGGGAGGAAGCTGTTTAGTAGCCTTGTGGTTTTAGTTTTGATGCTCCTGTTACATTTACCTGATGGCAGAAGAACAAACAGTTCATGGAGAGGGTGTGAGGGGTCTTTAATGATGTACCGTGTCTTCTGGAGGCATCGACTCTGAAAGAGGTCTTGGACAGAAGGTAGGGAGACCCCAATAACCTTCTCTGCTCCCCTAACCACCCTCTGCAAGGCTTTTTTGTCGGCAGCCCTGCAGCTGGAGTACCAGGTTGTGATGCAACAGGTCAGCACACTCTCAACCACTCCTCTGTAGAATGTAGTTAAGATGTTAGTGGTAAGTGATGCTTGTTTAAGCTTCCTCAGAAAGTGCAATCTCTTCAGGGCTCGTATCACAATCCCAGTGGTGTTCCTGGATCAGGTGAGATTGTCCGAGATCTGCACCCCAAGGAACTTTATGTTTTCCACTTCTCCACTGTGGAGCCGCTGATGCTGAGGGGTGTGTGCTCAGGCTGAGACCGTCTGAAATCAATGATCATCTCCTTGGTTTTGGTGACATTAAACCAGCTCTCATGTAGTCATCTTTGTCAGTGCCCTACTCTTTCCTCCACCGCAGACCTCCCTCTATACACCTCATTCAGCACTGGTGATCTATTCTGATGTAAACCCACTTCCTCCTGTTTTAATAACATGTTCTCAATGTTCACTACATCACCTTCCCCGAATTATCCACATCTGACATCCTTCTCCTTAGAGAATGGATATGAGAAATCATTTTAAAACCCTACCCACATCTTTTGGCTACACTTTGGTTGTTACTCTTTGCTTGGTTCATTCTTGCCCTTAACATACTAATAAAATGCTTTGAAATTTTCATTAACCACGTCCTCCAACATTTCATGTCTCTCATTTGCCCTATTTTCTTTATTCTTTACCCTATTTCCTACACATTCCATGCTCTGGAACAGCCTCCCATTTCAAAGTTCTGTACTTGCTATTGGCTTATTTTTCTTCATATAGTTCCTGATCTCCAATGGTCCTTGGACCTGGCCTTATCTTTCACTCTTCAAGGATCACTGGCCCTGAACTCTCATTATATTATCATGAATAATTCCCACCATGAAAGGTAGACTTCCTACAAGTAGCTTCTCCCAGTGTGTTTATTTTTGGTCTCTAGGTCCCATCTAATGATATTAAAATTAATCTCCCCACTCCAAAATTAGGATCTTCACTTCTGGTCTGTCCTGTCCATTCCTATAACCACTTTGAAATGTAGGGAGTAGCGGTCAGGATCTTTTAAATGCTCTCCCCCTGACAGCTCACTTACTTGGCTTCATTCCCTGAGGTTTGGTTCAGGACTCCCCCTTCTTGTAGGACTGTCAGCAAACCAAACCAGCTTCAAAAGCTCTTGTGAAAGGACTTCATAAAAAAATACATTTCCTAAGAACCTTTCACACCAAGGTACCTGAAATTATATATTCCTGTGATTTGCTTTGCTGTTCCCTCCTATTGAGAAACCTGTAATATAACACAAGTCATTTGAGTGGCCCCTCTTTGATCCTAACCTCTACCAGTATGGCATCATTTGATGAAGGGTCTTGGACTGTACTCTTTCCATAGATGCTGCCTTCCCTGCTAAATTCCTCTAGCATTGTGTGTGTGTGTGTTGTATGCATCCAGATAGGGTATTTTTCATCATGCAATGATAAAGACTGCCAAGGCTCGCTGGGGCCATGGCAAATTTCTTCAGCCTCCTGAGGAAGTAGAGACATTGGCGACCTTTCTCAGCTGTGACGTCAACATGGTTGGACTAAGACAGACTTATTGGTGATGTCCACTCCTAGGAACTTGAAGTTCTCAACCTCAACACCATTGATGTAAACTGGAGCTTGTGCGCCGTCTCCATTTGTGAAGTCAATGACCCCCTCTTTTGTTGACATTGACATCATGTCACTAAGCTCTCTATCGGTTTTAAATGAGGAGGTCAGAGTCCACAGAGTGATGAGGTTCTGCAGCATGAATCTAGTCCCAGAGTCACCAATTGCTTCTCATACGAAAAGCCTTTCATTCCCAGATCATTCTCGTGAACCTCCTCTGAGCCCTTACCAATGTCAGCACATCATTTTTTAAAGTAAGGTGCCCAAAACTGCTCACTTTACTCCAAGTGAGGCCACACCAGTGCATTATAAAACCTCAGCAGTACATCTTAAAAAGCATCCTTGCAGTTTCTTGCGGGAAAGTGCACAGCAGTTACAATATCTGGATGCATAACGGTTTGGTATTAAATTGTTTCCTGGTATAAAATGGATTCTTATCCTCACAGTCTGCATTGATATAATCTTGCGCTTCACATTGTTTACCTTACACTGCATTTTCTCTGTGGCTTTTACACTTCATTCTGCATCGTTTTTGCTTTAACCTTGTTCTACCTCAACGAACGGGTGTCAAAATGGTTGTTGTGATGTGTCCAGTGTGGTAGTGTAGTGGGTAGTGCTTGTTGCTCTCACTTTCAGCTTCCACAGACGTCTAGCAATCCCATGAAAAGGAGAGCTAGATGTGTAAGTCTCTCCCTGCCCGTACACAGCCTCTGCAACAGCAAGCCTCATGTAGTGCCTTCTCGCTGGCGACACATGGAAACTGAGCTCCTTTCGGACTCGGGCTGAACTACGGGGGACGGGGAGGAGATCTGGCCCCTGCACACGTAGCTCACAGGCCCACCGGTGTGTGGTGGGCAGCCTCAGGCGAGACAAAGGCTACGGGAGCAAATCCGGAGTGGAGCCCCTAAGGCGGCTGGACGTCACTGAACATCCTTCCAGCGGCTCCTGCAGCCAAGCTGGTGCCAAACACATTGCTCCATAAGCTTTCCTTTGGACTACACCGGTGAGGCCGAGAGGGGGATCTCAGGATCTCCATACCGTCCGCCCAGGCTTGTGATGATGATCATCACCCACTGTCCTTCGAGACAGATGGATGCCAACCAACCTCAATGCGCCGTGTAATGAATTGATCTGAATGAAGATCAGGCTACTCACCCTGACTTGGTACATGTGACAATAGTAACACAAGAAACCCAAATGTCCGGCAACTGTTCTGTGATGTCCTGGGCCCCGGTACCAGGGAGGTTACACACCTGGCTTGTCCATCCTCCTCACTGCGCGAGCTCTAGCCACCATTGTTGTTGCACTTGAGTAGCTGCGCTACCCACTGTGACGTGATCGTCGCTCTGGCTGGACATTCACTCCCACCATTTTCTAACATGGTGAGATGCATCCTGAGGTTTCCCCGTTTATCAGCCTCGCTCCCTTTGTCCGGAGCTCACCCTTTCCTTGAGCCACCTGATCAGCTTGCAGACGGTCACTCACACTTCAGCATCCAAACCGGGGCAGCCCCTGCAGAGGTGGTCATCGTGAAGGCGAGGAGTGTTTCGGATTTCCTTCATACTGCAAGTCAGGTGACACACGGGACTGAGCCTCTTAAAACCACAACCCAACCCCTCTTCCTGCAAAGGGAAAGGCCTGACGGGCAACATTTTCACCCAGAGAGTGCCTAGCATATGGAACAAGCTGCCCCAGGAAGTGGTTGAGGCAGGTGCACTAACAGTATTTAAAAAGGCACTTGGGCAGATACAGGGATAGGAAAGATTTAAAGCAGAGGTTTCCAACATTTTGATACCATTGACCTTTACTATTCCATGGACCCCAGGTTGGAAACCCATGATTTATAGGGATATGGACCACATGCGGGCAGTTGGGACTGGCTGAGATGTGGATCTTGGTTGTCAAAGGCCAGTTAGGCTAAAGGGTCTGTTTTCTATGCTGTAGACTCCATTACAGTACTTGAGAATATTTAGTGACCTGACTGGGATCAAAGTCACACGATCTGACCAAACGCCTGTGGTGAGAAGTTCCCAGAGACACGAGCTCCTTACACACCAAAGTCCATTCTCTGAGGCTGTGGTGATAAAATCCTGCTGTGATTTCTCCCACATCCAAACAGCATTAGGCCAGTCGGCTGAAATCACCCTTCAATTAATATCAAGTACGTACAACTGGGTCCCCCTCGCCCCGACCTGTGAGCTCCAGCTAAAAGCTTCAAGCCTGGGAGGATATCATTGTGAAGGTCACTCACCTCAACAACTAACCTTAGGATAAAATTAAAGTGAAAAGAGATGAACATGTTCCTTTCACTCACCTTGGGTGGGTTGAGTGGTGGGAGTGACGGTGCCTTGGATAGTTTGAGGTTAACGCTACATAAAGTCACACAGAATGTCCATTCATCATCAGGCAATTAAATGCAAGGCAGCATCCACATCTTCATTCTGACCACGAGCATGAGTTCCACAGGATAGTTTAATCAGCGAAGCAGGCCATTCAGCCCATCAGGTCCGTACTGCCCCTCCCACGGGGGCGTTGTAGCAGCCGCACATTTTGCCCTACCGATTCTTGTTGCGTTAAGAGAGTTTGAGGGCCGCCATTCTAATCCTGGTGATTTCAGCAGGAAAGGCCAAATCCCCTTGCTGGCCCAGTCGGCCATTGCTACGGTGACCCAGGCTGGTACTCACCTGTTTCTCCTGCACTTGTCCTCGTCCCTTCGGTCAGTCGAAACAGCTTCAACTCCAGAGTTAAGCTCTAACCTTGTCCCTCACCGCACTGGTAACCAGCTGTGCTCCAAACACTCCCCCAGCCAACAGGTCAGAAAGCCACTGCCACAAGGGGACATGAAGTGATGCACTCTGCCAGTAAACCAGGGTTCCTTTATTACTTATATACAAATAGCTCACACGATATAAAGTTTTTACATACAGACTGGGTAATGATCAAATAAAAATCAGGGAAGGCAAGGAATAAATTAAAACCTGCTATCATCAGACTCAAACTGTGGACTAATCTCTAAGATCTGATTTCCCACACACCTGCACTGCAATACAATCCTCAAGTTAAACTCTGAATGAAGTTCCCTCCAGTCTGCCCTCCGTGTGCTGGAGAAGGGGACAATTTTGCGCCATTTGACAACCTCAGCAGTTGTTTCAGTGTTCTGCACTGTCATTGGCTGCTGACGTTGACCGGCATCAGGTGGGGTCTCAAGGAAGGAGCTGTGGGCAGGCATGCTGTTAGTGCCGGGGAGCTCAGGTTCCCACACTGGACAAGCCACTAAAGGCATCAGGGTAGAGTCCAAACACCAGAGACTTGGAGAAGGGGAGCATTAGAACTGAGGGGTAACTGTGAAAAGAGGGCGTGCTAATTCCCTGGACACAGGCATCGCCTGGGACAGAGGTCAAAGCCGTCCTGTTATGGAATGACTTCTGACAACTGTTTAATCAGGGACTCAAAGGGACTTAAACAAGTCTGTTTAAAATGTCTCAGATAATTGCCCTGGGTCCCACGGTTACCCCGTATGCTACGGCACTGGTGGGATACTCTGCGCGGGTTCTATTTATTGGAACTGAACAGAGTGTGTTGGATTCCAAGCATCCTAATCATGCAGGCTGCTGGAATTTTATCTTTATTAGCTGTACATACACAGCTACTGCAGAGGACTGATTGATAAGGCGCCTTTCGCTGTTGGCTAGTTTCCTCGTGAAGTAACAACACTGAGGGGTTGGTAGTAGCCAACTGGTGACTTTTGCCTTAGGACACAGAGTATTATGAATCGTTTCCTCGTCTCTTGTAAAGTTTTTACTGTGTCCCAAACCCTTTTCAAACCCGCTCACCACCGCACCGACGTACTGTAACTGCGCAGCTTGTCACTTCCTTACTCCAGGCATGATAACACCTCCAGCCAAGCTCTGCAGGAACGGGCGGAAATCCCGGTTCTGATCTGATGCACAAAGTGCCCCCCCAGCAGGGCAGGGAACAGGAATGGGGAAAGATTACAGTGCAGGTCAATTGACCCAGATGAAACCAAGTTACCAATTGCCACCAATGAGAATTAGGTAAGGATGCTGTGTAACTGAACTTATTTTACAGACAGCAAGGAGAAGAACAGAATATTAGTTCCCAAAAGTTTTAAGAATCATAATGATGCAACATTCCTTGTCGAGGTGACTGTCTCCTTCCCTTTAGGGTGTATGCATACAAAGCTGGTGTGCTATGTACACAAACACCTGTAGTGCCAACCGCCAGTGTGGGTTTGGAGTGCGATTGTTTGATTGGAGGAGTGTGGCTAGTTAACCATCGATGTCCCAGCTGAAGAGGTGGTGCTTCACCAACATGTCCTGGACTCCGTCCTTCAGAGGTTTTTTCTCTTTCTCCTAATAAGCAAAGAAATAGTTCAGGTGCAAACTGTTCAGAGTGGAGTGTCTGGTGAGATGGAGCTGGGGGTGTGATCAACGACAACACTCAGCTCCCGTGTATGGCTTAGACATCAGTCCCACTGAGGTATGATGATCAACGTGCCACACACTCACTCACACACACACACACAACACTCACACTCACACTCTCACCATCCGCACCTGGCACCACAAGCACTACCTCCATGTCCTCTCATATCCTTCCCAACCCCTACTACACACACACACACACACACACTCACTCTCACACTCACTCACACACACACACACTCACTCTCACACTCACTCACACACACACACACACACACTCACTCTCACACTCACTCACACACACACACACACACACACTCACTCTCACACTCACTCACACACACACACACACACACACACTCACTCTCACACTCACTCACTCACACACACACACACACAGAGACACCCCCCCCCCCCCCAGTGGCCAATATAAATCAGTGTCCATTATTCAATCCTCCTTTACCTCTTTCTTGACAGGGAGCTCCCAGTCCTGTGAAAGGCTGAAGGCAAACCTGGACAACACTCTGCAAGACAGAGGAAGAAAACCTATTCAGCGAACATGTGATGCAGATTAATTTGAGCGGAGGTGACTTAGGCTGGCACTCTCTAGACCTCTACCCTGTAGACAGCGGAGAGGGCAGAACCTGGACTAATCAACTTCAGCTATTCTTCAACGCAAACCCGACCAGAGGTGTGACGGTGAGCTGTGCGAACAAAGGTTGGTGAAGGGAGTGGGCTGGGAGAGATGACAGAGGAACTTCCTTGTGCAGAGGGTTATGAAACTTCGGGATTCCCTACACAGGGGAATGTGGCCACTCAACTACTGAGTATATTCATGGAGCTCTTCTCCTTCCTGCCATTGTCTGTAAAGAGTTTATACATTCATCCATGTGGGTTTCTTCTCCCATGTATGGGTTCGTAAGCTAATTGGTCATTGTAAGTTATCCCGTGATTAATTTCTATAGATGCACTGTAGAAAGCATTCTTCTAGGGTGCATCACAACCTGGTATGGAAGTTGTCCTGTCCAAAACCGGAAGAAGCTGCAGAAGATCGTGAACCTAGCCCAGCACATCACACAAACCAATCTTCCATCCTTGGACTCACTTTACACCGCACACTGTCGGAGCAGTGCTGCCAGGATAATCAAGGAGTAGGAAAGGGAAGATGTGTCTGGTGGTGGAATCCTGTTGGAAATGGGGTAAGTTACAAAAGAAATTAATCTGGAGGGAGGCAAGATCAAGGGGAACCCTGTCTTTTTACTGGGTGGAAGAAGTATGAGATGAAGTTTTGAGGGGTATAGGTGGGATACATAGAAACCTTTCTCCAAAACAGAGCTGTTTAATATGTGAGTACACATTTAAAGTAAAGGGAAAAATGTTTAAAGAAACTCAAGGACAAATTTTTCAACCAGAGGGTGCTTGGATCTGAGGTGCTGGAACCAGATACTCCTCCAGCACCTCAGCAGTACCTGGACAATCATTTGAATCGCAAGGTGGCCCAGAAGACCAAGTGTGGATGAAAGGATTAGTGCGGACGGGGACCGGATGGTCAGAACAGACATCTTTCTATGCTGTATCGCTCCGGGGGTGGAAGACAAGGGGCTGTAGGGGTGAAGGAGAAGAGAGACACAGGTGCGAGAGAAGTTTCTTACCTTAGCTCACACTTGATCTGGACCCATCCGGGACTGCGGAGGAACGACCATGGCTGGTACCACTTTTCCACGGTCTGTATACTTGAACAGAGCACCTCCAGCCACAGGGGCAGCACCTGCTCACTACATAAAGACAGGGTCTGTAATCATCCCCTCAGGCAGGCTCACTTGACAGCGAATGCATCAATTATTAGCAAGAATGAGACCCCTGCACACCAAATAACTATCTTGGAAATCCCACTTTGATTGGAAAACTACCACAAGGGTGCTCCAATCAGAGACAGTCAGATAACTCTGTGGTAAACTGAGAGCATTCCTTATCCTGCAAAATGAACTGAACACTGTAGCGGCAGAAGCTATTTATGGGCAGAACGAAGAACTCAGAGCTCTGGTCACTTGGGTTTGATCCTCACCTTGGAGGCTGTTCTCCCCGTGACCGCGAGGAGTTCCCAGGGTGCTTTGGCTTTCCTCCCCCACCCCAAAATCATTCGGGTTGGTGGGTCAACTGGCCACGTAAGCTGGCCGTAGCGCGGAGGGGAGTGGTGGAACCCGGGGCAGTTGACGGGAACCTGGAGAGAGTACTGTGAGTGAGGGTTGGAGGAGAGTAAAACGGTTGATAGATAGATGGCACGGACTCGATGGGCTGAAGGGCCTGTCACTCTCTACGACTCTATGCCATTGATTTTATGATTCAAGATTGTTTAATGTCATCATTTCCTGTACATAAGTGTAAAGGAGAATGAAAAAATTGTTGCTCTGGATCTGATGCACACAAAAACCCCCACCACAGATAAAGAACAGAGTAATAATACAAAACATAATAAATATAAATACATAAGAAAGCTTATATACAGACAGATCGTTTGTCCATAAGGTGAGGCT
Source organism: Hypanus sabinus (assembly GCF_030144855.1). Lineage (NCBI taxonomy): Eukaryota > Metazoa > Chordata > Chondrichthyes > Myliobatiformes > Dasyatidae > Hypanus > Hypanus sabinus. The sequence goes on from NC_082734.1 coordinate 18,685,390, forward strand.
GGGCTGTATATAATCTCAGTGATGGGAAAAAAAAGAGAGAGGGAGGGGGGAGAGGGGGAGAGGGGGAGAGGGGGAGGGGGGAGGGAGAGGGAGGGGGAGGGGGGGGGAGAGAGAGAGGGAGAGACGCACGCACCTCCACCCCACCCCAGGCAGCATCTATGGAAAAGAGTACTGGACACTGAAGGGTCTCAGCCTGAAACGTCGACTATAGACGCTGCCTGGCCTGCTGAGTTCCTCCAGCATTGTGTGTGTGTTGCTTGCTTTTCCAGCATCTGCAGATTTGGAAATAAAGTGTTGGGAGCCGCTAGGTGACATGGCTGAACGGGACTATTCTGCACTGTATCTCAATAATAAACCAATTAATTAAATAGGAGGTGTGGAGATGGTGACTTACTTCAGCCCCACGCAGATCAGCGATCGAAACTTCACGTCCATCTGTGCGTGGGCAGCATCATGACTCACGTTGACGGACTGCACAGCCTGAAAGAAAAGCACTCTGTGGAGACTCGGGTTCAAACAGCGAAACGGTCGGGTCACCGTGCACTCAGACCGTCAGAGAGCATTACAGCACGGACACAGGCCCCTCGGCCAACCACTGCATGTTGATCTCCTTGTTCAACCAGCCAGATTTCCTGTGCTTGGCCCATCTCTCTGCCAGCCCTGCCCCTCCACCTATCTGTCCAAGGACTTAACTTGTATCATTGTACCTGCTCCAACTACTTCCACTCAATCCACATGCACATCAGTCAAGTAGGCGGCATCTGTCATGAAGGACCCCAGCACCCAGGGCACGATGTCTTCGTCAGAGAGGGGGCACAGAGAAAATCTGCAGATGCTGGAAATCCAACCCCCCCATCACTATTCCCATTCCCCTTTCCCTCTCTCACCTCATCTTCTTACCTGCCCATCACCTCCCCCTGGAGCTCCTCCCCTTCCCTTTCTTCCATGGTCTTCTGTCCTCTCCTGTTGGATTCTCCCTTCTCCAGCCCTGTATCTCTTTCATCAATTGACTTCCCAGATCTGTACTTCACCATCTCCCCCTCTCCCAGTTTCACCTACCACCTTGGACCTTAGTAGATGCCTGATTAGCGCTAATCACGGGGTCGTAGTTTGGAGAATATTACTTCTTGACTAAGCCACCGATGATCTTTTGGAATGATTATGAATCAACTCTTGCCGCCATCTCTACATTGGAGCCTGTCTTTCCTCCACACTTGGGTGCCAGTGCATATCGTGCCACTGTGTCTCTCTTCAAAGATGCTGTTTCCAGGCTTTTAGTTTTTATTTCAAATTTGCAGCACCTGAATATATTCATCCCGCTTACCAGCAGTTGGATCATAGCCTTGGGATCCAGGAGCCCGCCCAAATATTCCTTGGATGTTTTGAGGCCTTGCCTCCATCAGTGAGCTCTAAATCCCAAATACCATCTGGGGTGAAAAGTATTCTTTCCCAGATTCCTTCCAAAGCCCTGTACCTCTGTAGACAACATTATCTACAGGACTGAGCAAAAGTCTTATGCACATATACATAGCTAGGGTGCATAAGACTTTTGCCGAGTACTGTATTCAGCAACATGGAGTGGAGAGCGAGTTTGTAAATCTGGCAGGAGCAAAGGATGTTGGGAATGGCGAGGGTGGAGCACCACGGGGTGGGAGGGGTGTGGGAGAAGTGGCAGAGAAGAAGTGACAAGGGCCGGGGAGGGGTGGCACGGGTGCAGACACACCCATCCCCGAGACACCAAGCAAGGTCATTTGATCCCAAACCATTGGTTTATTGATCATTACAGAATGTCTCTCTGGAGCTTCCCGCTCCCTCCCCTCTCCCTTCCCCTGTTCCCTACCATGATTCCGCTCTCCCTGCCCCTTCCCACTCTCAGTCCACAACAGAGACCCACATCAGAATCAGGTTTATCATCACTCACAGTTGTCATGACATTTGTTTTTATTGCAGCAGCAGTACAGAGTAATACATAAAATTACTACAGTACAGTCCAAAAGTCTTAGGCACCCAGGCTCTATATATTTGCTAAAGACTTCTGCACGGCTCTGTACGTATTTCTCCATGGTACTGCCTCAGCCCCCTCTGGTTTAAGTCGAACAAATCCAGCCTCTCCTCATAACTGAAATGTTCCATCTCGAGCAACATCCCGGTGAATCAGCTCTTTGCCCTCTCCAGTGCAAGTTTATCCTTGCTCTTGTTCGTGACCACAGCCGCACAGAGTACTCCAGCTGTTCTCCAACTAGTGCTTTATAGTATACGTACACAACGCTGGAAGAACTCACCAGGTCAGGCAGCATCCGTGAGAAAAGAGTAGCCAACTTTTTGGGCCGAGACCCTTCATCCTGACCTGCTGAGTTCTTCCAGCGTTGTGTACGTATTCTTTGATCCACAACATCTGCAGTTGTATTTTAGTGCTTTATAGTGCTGTGCATAAGCTCCCTGCTTCTATATTCTGTGCACTGTCTCACAGTTGCTTAGAGAATATATTCTAACCATTGCCAATGAAGATTCCGGGGGAATTCTGAAGCTAAGCAACTATTAAAAGAGAAAGCATCATTTCCAGGAAACGAACAACAGCATGAAAAATGCCTCGTGGTCAAGTAACAACCATGTCAAACCTACACAATCTGACTTGATTACAGGAATTACCCAAGGGTCCACATGTTAATGTTGACTTTTAAACTCTGGTAATCTCCAGCTTGTGATTATAGTCGATCCCTCTATGCAGAAATGGTCAGTACTATATCTACGAAAGCTCGATTGGGTTTTGTGCTGTTTGGTGCTCCACAGATCCTGAGGATGGATAAGGAACTGCCATTTCACAAAGGCGACTTCAGCTAGTTGCCAAGATCATCAGGTTTCAGGCCTTTGGCCAACAGTGAATTTGTTCTAACAACAATGAAAATTGCCTGCACTGCTCTTGACAAAGGGAAAATCACACAATTAGGAATATTACAGAATTTATGGGATTACCTGACCTTGAGGTGTAAAATCAAGTAGAACTCTCTTTAGTCAGAGAGTGGTAAGTTCTGGAATTCACTGCCAGGCCAAGTCATTGGGTATATTTAAGGCAGAAGATGATAGGTTAGTCAGGGCATGAAGAGAACGAGGAGAAGGCAGGAGATTGGGGCTGTGAGGAAAAATGCATCCGCCATGACCGAAGTGACAGAGCAGACTTGATGGGCCAAATGGCCTAACTCTGTACCTATGTATTATGGTTGAAACTGACTTTTGCATTGCCTAAATGTAAACACCTTCCAGAGAGACACGGAGATAGATGACTGACATCTACGCAAGTATGACAAAGCTGAGAGCACTATGAGGCCAGAAGCAGAGAATCACACCACACACAGCCATTTGCATGAAGGCCAGAATCCATCGCCCACCCTCCCACTGCTCCAGTTACTGTTGGCCGGCCCCAATTCCCCCAGTAACTGGTGGCCCACACTAATTTCATTTGTGCCCTAACTCCTTAACGATAGAGAACCTGAACCCTCTCCAGTTGCTATCCCTACTTCACGTCCCTTCTTCTCCCCCCTGCTCACCCCAAGGAACAATTCCACATGCAAGAACCCTCCCTGCTCAGAAACTGACCCCTCCTCCCCATTACTCACTCTATATAGGAGCTCCTCGGGCGTCAGCACCTTGCCATCTTCATCCAGCCTGTAGGAATGAAGGTCTATTAAAGTGATATAGACATCGAGTCAAATCGCACAGAAACAGGCCCTTCAGCCCATCACGCCCATGCTGACCATCAATTACCCATCTACACCGACTCCTTTTTTGCTTCATTTCTAGACCTCTACGCTTTGGCGACTCAAGGGATCATCAAGATATTTTTTAGATGTTGTGAGTGTCTCTGCCTCCATCACCCCCTCACTGTGGTTCCAGATTACAAGCCCCTCTGGGTGAGAGCAATTTTCCTCAAATCCCTTGTAAGCCTCTTCCCCTTAAATGTCCTCTTGTTTTTTTTTGACACCCAGTAACGGAGAGCGGTTTACTGTTACCTACCCTGCTTCTGTTACTCATGGTTTGCCCATCTCAGTCAGGTCCCCATTCAGCCTCCTCCAGTCCAAGGAACACAAACCCATCCCACCCACACACATATACCCTCTATCCCAGTGATCAGTCCAATCAGCCTCAAGGGGCAGGTGCTGGGCACATGCTTATGATATCTCGCTTGGGTAACAATGTGTTCCAATGCCCGGACCAGCGGGTGTTCTGACACTTGTTCAGGTCCCTCTGCTGATTATGATCAGACCTAGCTCTGTATTTTGCCAGGAGGTCAGCCCTTTGGAGTTCCCTTCCCCTATTCAATTGTCACCATTCACACTTGAAGGCGGCATCCATCATGATCCACCGTCCAGGACATGTCTTCCTCATCACTACCATCCAGGGAGGAGAACAGGAGCCTGAAGTCCCACACCCAATGTTTTAGGAACAGCTTCTTCTCCTCTGCCATCAGCTTCTTGAATGGTCCCTGAACAGGGTCCTATTTTTACAATATTTATTTACTGATTTATTTTGTAACTTCCAGTGACTTGTTATGTCTGCATGGTACCGCTGCCAGAAAACAACAAATTTCACAACTTATGTCAGTGACATTAAAACGTAGTTGAGAGGGTGAGCAGTTTCAAGTTCCTCAGTGTACACTTTACCGAGGATCTCACATGGTCTGTACACACCGGCTGTGTGGTGAAAAAAGCACAACAGTTCTTCTTTCACCTCAGGATTTTCTACAGGGGCACCACCGAGAGCATCCTGACTGGCCGTGTCACCACCTGGTACGGGAACTGTAGTACCCTCAATCACAGGGCACTGCAGAGAGTGGTGCGGACTGCCCAGTGCATCCGTGGATGTGAACTTTCCTCTATTCAGGACATTTACAGCAGCAGGTGCGTAAAAAAGGCCTGAAATTATCGTCAGGGACTCCAAGCCAGAACTGTTTCAGCTGCTTTCTTCTGACAAACGGTACCACAGCGTTAATGCCCGGACCAGTTGGCTTCTATCCCCAGGCCAACGGATTTATCAATACACATTGATCTGATTGTGTGTCCGACTGTACATTGTATCTGACTACATACCAGTACACAAAACAACTTGTATACAATCTTAGTGTTTGGGCAATATCTTCCCACGTCTCCCTTCCTTACTGCTTGTACACAGCGACAGAAACACAACATAAAGATTTTTACTCCCTCATGTTGTGAGATGGATGTAAGAAATAAAATTCTAATTCTGAAGAAAAGATTCTGACAACGTCATCAAACGGGAACAGCTCACCTGCTGCCCCGAAGGTCGACTGTTTATTTGCCTCCATAGGACCAGCTGAGTTCCTCCAGCACTCTGTGTGTGCTTCTCAGCATTAACCGGGTTACTTTGGGTTTCACCAGCGCCACTCAGCTCCAGCCCTGGTTAGGGTGCTGATCGGAATAGCTGAATTGCCGGCCCCCTGCCCTTGATGTCACCTGAAGCAGAGCGGCACGGAGAAGCCACGGTACAACTGAAGTCAGCAGCAAGCAACGGGATCCGCATTGTGTAAGAAAAGACCTGCATGTGGATGTTGGCGGTCAGTCATCTGGTTTGCTGAGCAGTTTCTCAAGGAAGGGTCCTGGGTCGAATCAATGTTGGCTGCTTCATCAAGGACCCATCATAAGGGACCTCCTAATTTAAAAATTTTATTTTAGCGATACAGTGTGGAAAATAAGCCTGTCTGGCCTTGAGCAGTGACACCCCACCCTAACCTAAGCACTGGATAATTTACACTAACCAGTTAACCTAGCTGGTACCCGTTTGGACTGGGGGAGGAAACTGCAGCACCTGGGAAAACCCACGCATTAGACACCTTACAGATGATGCTGGAATTGAACTCTCAACTCTGACGCCCTGAGCTCTAATGGCATCATGCCAGTTGCTATGCTACAGTGAACATCTCATGCCTGACCTTTTGATGAACCTTCACCCAGCCAACGTAAGGTCAGGCGTGAGATATTCACTAGTACTGACCTCCCAACGTTCACAACTCCTCACACAATGATACAGTGCACCAGAATGGGGCCGACGAAAGGAAAGTAACATCTGCTCCTCACTCATCTCAACTAAAGAGAGTCCAAACTCCACTACTGGACATTCATTGGAATTACCATCAGTGAATTCCTCACCCTCGACAAGTTGGGATTCATACAAATGGCCTTACACCTCCTCTCTCAATACTGTTCAGGGCTTCAGACAGTCCTTCTAGGTGAGGTGACACTTCACTTGTGAGTCTGTTGAGGGCATCTACTGTATCCGGTGCTCCCGGTGTGGCCTCCTGTATATCGGTGAGACCCGATGTAGATTGGGAGACCGCTTCACCGAGCACCTAAGCTCCATCCACCAGAGAAAGTGGCATCTCCCAGTGGCCGCACATTTCAATTTCACTTCCCATTCCATTCCAACACGTCAGTCTATGGCCTCCTCTATTGTCACGATGAGGCCACACTCAGATTGGAGGAGCAACATCTTATATTCCATCTGGTAGACTCCAACCTGATGGCATGAACATAATTTCTCGAACTTCAGGTTATGCCCCCCCCCCCACCCTTCACCATCCCCCATCCCCTTTTCCCTCTCTCACCTTATCTCCTAGCCTGCCCACTGCCTCCCCCTGCTGCTCCTCCCTCCTTTTCTTTCTTCCATGGCCTTCTGTCCTCTCCTATTAGATTCCCACTTCTCCAGCCCTGTATCCCTTTCACCAATCAACTTCTCAACTCTTTATTTCGGCCCTCCCCGCCAGTTTCACCTACCACCTTGTGTTTCTCCCTCCCCTCCACCCACCTTCTAACTCTGCTGCAGGGTCTCAGCCCGAAACGTCGGCTGTACTCTTTGCCAAGTTCCTCCGGCATTTTGTGTATGTTGCATACAAATACAGAGGCTGGCTGTGTCTGATGTAGGAAATATGCCTTCACTTAATTCCACAAAGATTTCTCAAATCTCTGACGGACATGGGAGACCTTTCACTTGCCTGGATGGCTGAAGCTCCAAGATCATACCACCCAAGACAAAACAGACCACTTAATTGGCATCCTATTCACCACCAAGACACCTTAGTATCAATATTGAGACTATTGTGTACTGATTTGTCATGGTTTTTTCTTTGGTCCCAAACTCTGAATTCTGGGAGTCAATGCCTCCCTCTGCAAGTGGATCCTTGGTGTCATGACCAATAGGTTTCAATTAGTAAGGAATGGCAGTAACACATCTGCGATGATTATTCTCAACACTGTTTGTGTTCTCAGCCACCTTCTCCACTTCTCACTGCATGGCCCGAGTCTGCTCCAACTTCTACAAGTTTGCAAATGTCACCACCATTGTGGCCTTTATCTCAAATAACGACGAGCCGAGGTACAGGAAGGAGATAGAGAGCTTAGTGACATAGTGTCATGTCACAACCTTTCCCTCAATGTCAACAAACTGAAGAATGGGTCACTGACTTCGTGATGGGGCTGGCCACTGAACATGCTGAGGTTGAGAGGGTTGACAGCGTCAAGCTCCTAGGAGTGAATATCTCCAATAGCCTGTCCTGGTCCAACCATGTCGACATGTCAGCGAAGAAAGCCCACCTATGCCACAACTTCTTCACAAAGCTAAAGAAACTGGCCGTGCCCTGATGATTCTCACCAAATATTTATCAATCCATCACAGAAACCAGCCTCTCCTCTATCACCTCTGTCCTGTACTTCCCACAGCCTTAGCAGCCAGCAGAATCCAAGGTGCCATCCCAGACATTCTCTTCCATTGGGCAGAAGTGTGAAAGTACATCCCACCAGGCTGAAGGAGAATCTCTACTCCATTGTAATAAGACTATTAAATGGTTTGCTCGTATGATAAGCTGGACTCCTGATTACACCATCTACCTTATTATGATTTTACACTGTTTACCTGCACCGCATTTTCTTTTATCTTTTACTCTTTATTCTGCATTCTTATTGTTTTACCTTGTTCTATCTCAATGCACTGTGTAATGATTTGATCCATACGCACAGTACGCAAGATAAGCTTTTTATTGTATCTCAGCATGTCAATGGTAAACCAGTTCCAATCCTATATGGACGTGCAAGGGCGTGATATTGACAGCTGCTCTGCATGTGACCACAAGAAAGCACGGCAGGGAAACCAGCCTCCCCTCGATACGCTCTGATTACATTTTGTCGTGCCTCGCTGGAGCAGCCAGCAAATCAAAGACCCGACACAGCCTGGACATCCTCTCTTCCTGAAAGTACGTACGCCCAGTATCAAGGACGGATTCTACCTCATGGTTAAGATGGAATGGTTTCTGAGTAAGCTAAGATGACTCTTGACCTCACAGTATGCCTTCTTATGGCCTTGCACCTTATTGTCTACCTATTCTGGACTTTTTCTGCAGCTGTTACACTTTATTTTGCATTCTATTATTGTTTTACCACAATGTTGTGCCGACCATGTAACCTACTCTAGAAACTGCCTAGAATTTCCCTTCCACATAACCCTCTATTTTTCTAAGCTCCATGTACCTGTCTAACAGTCTCTTAAGAGACCCTGTTGTGTCTGCCTCAACCACTATCGCTGGCAGTGCATTCCACGCACCCACCACTCTGTGTGAAAAACTTAGCTCTGACATCCCCTCTGTACCTACTTCCAAGCACTTTCAGCTTCGCTTTCAAACTATGTTAGCCATTTCAGCCCTGGGGAAAAAGCCTCTAGCCACCCACACAATCAAGAAAAAGTTTGTGAACCCTTTGCAATTTACCTGGTTTCCTGCATTGATTATGCATAAAATGAGGTATTTTTCTTGCAACTGTACCTCATTGCATGGCGTAATGAATTGATCTGTACGAATAGTATACAAGACAAGCTTTTCACTGTATCTCAGTATGTGGGACCAGTTCCAGTTCCACCACCCCTTCTCACAAGCTGCACTATTGAGAAGACACAGGCAGAAGGTGCACTGCAAATCTCTCACATTACCTGACCTGCCTTTCCTCTGTGGTACGTGGGTCTGAATCCTGAAACGCCTTACATAACAACACTGTGAAAATATCTTTCCCACAGATACAGCAGTGACTTACCACCACTTTCTTAAGGGCAAGTAGAAACAAGCATATTGACCTTGCCAGCATGGCTCCTTGGGAATAACTCACAAAAATGTAATATTACTCCTTTACAAACTCATTATGACTTGTAGAGATGAGGCCAAAAATAAAAAGGTCTGAAGAGTGACCGTCATCAAGCGGTAATGTTTGCATTAGACACACAAGGTAATGTGTAATGTGCTGGCTCCCGATGTGTTAGCAGAGCTTGGAGATTTCAGATTCATCTGAGAACTGATGGAGCTTGTAGCTGCAAGAACCATTACTTGGAGAGAACACATGGGTTACAGGAAGAAGGGTACGGTGCAAGGGCTAATGCTACATTATTGGATTGAGCAGGCACAGTTCTGTCCCATTTTGTCAGAGATGAATTTGAATCCCACCACTGCATTTAGGGACTTTAAATCCGAGTAACTAAATGTCTGTATAAAATTAAAGTGGATCGTCATAAAATCCCATTTGCCTCACTGACCTGCCGTTTGACTTCATTCAGTTTGCAGTCTCTCAACAGCCCCTTTAGATCAGGAGGGATTAGGATGGGTGATGCATGCCACCATTGCCAGAACTGTTGCACTTTGAGGGGTAGTCAGACTCTGGTTCATCACAGGAGCAGAGGTAAATGGTTATCAGAACTCCTGGGATAATGGGGCAACCAGGAGCAACAAAAGCCTGTGATGGAGGCTGAACTGATCCATGCAGAGTATGTGCTTGCACCAATTAATTTAAAACCATGGAATTGGAGAAGAATAATATCGCTGTTAGAAAGACATAGTAAAATCTGCTGTTTACAGCGATGTGGGCTGGAGCGGGGCTCCCCAGACTGGGGTCCATGGACCTCTTGGTTAATGGTAGGGGTTCATGTCATAAAAAATGCTGGGAACCCTTGCGCTAGTCACGCTGATATCAAATCTGTTAACCCAGTGTTCCTATATGGTGTAACAATCAAACAAAATCAACTAGCCAATTTCTTAACTTTGTCCCATCAAAGACTCTTACAGTAAGCACATAAAGCGTGCATTAAATACAAACAAGGCTTTGTTTGCTTTACCAATAAAACAAATTCTAACTTGCACAAGGCAGCGGAACATACCTGTACGTCTTACACAGCACCAGTCGGGAATACACTGAGTCGAAGTCTCGCTCCACCTCCTTCCCTGCAGCCTGGGTGATAAAGAACGGGCGGTGGAGGACAGGAGCGGGGCAAAAGGAGACAGTAAGCAAGGACGGGAATTAAAGAGTGAGGAAAATGTATGAGGGTAGAGAAGGGGGACGAGATGAAAATAGGTGACAAGAGTAAGGGGAGTGGGGAAAGAGGTGAGACGAAAGTGAGCAGGAGATTGAAAAACAGGGGAAAGGAAGAAGGAACAAAGGAAATAGAAATGTTGTGGGAAAGAGAATAAGGAAGAGGAGGAAGGAATAGAGAAAGAGAAGAAACAACACAAATTAATGAGCAGGCTACAACTTGTTTCTGCACAAAAGCAGTGAGAAATATTTAACAAATTGAGATGTTTAGAATCTGGGGTGAGCTGCTGTTACCTCTTCAATAAAAAGCCAGGGGTGACATGGACCACCGAGAATGGATGGTTTCTTCAAACCCTGGTCAAATATCGCCTTGAGTGCAGGACAGAGTGTTCCCCGTACCAAATCTGTGATAGCTTCCGTAACCGAATCATCTCCAGCCATAGAATACTGCGAACGGGAACACAAATCACCCTGTCAGCTGCAGAGACACATCAGGGAATGCTTCTCATAACAAAGCAGTAAGTCTGGAATGTGGAAATGTAAACCTAGAGGACAGGGTGCCTGTCCTCAGCATAGTAAGAAAATAACAAGAACATGTAGAATGTCGGTCAAATCAAATCAAATCTAATTATCATTCAACCATACATGGAATCAGTTGAACGAGACAGCGTGCTGCTGGGGCCAAGGTGCAAAAGATACACAGCACATTCAAAAAAGTGTGCAAAAACAGAGCATAGTCATGCAATAAAAACACATATGTAGCCTAAGAGCCAGAGCTACACTTCCCACAAATTGATGGTACGGTTCTCGGCAGTGCGCAGGCACACACAATCTAACCTGTTATTTCACCGATTGAACACTGGAGGGCAGCACTGATGGGAGAGCCCAGAACCCCACTGAGCACGGATGCCACGCTGCACTGCCCAAGGCGTCTCCTCTCCTAGTCAGCAGCAGCAGGCAAGCCCGTGGCTTGAGGCCCAGTCCTCCCTACAGCTGAGGCTAAGCAGCTTTCCTGATGAAGGGTCCTGGCCCGAAACGTTGGCTACTCTTTTCTCACGGATGCTGCCTGATCTGCTGAGTTCTCCCAGTGTTGTGTACATATTGTTTGATCCACAGCACCTGCAGTTGTATTTTTGTGTTTTGAGCTGCCCCCTGTCGTGCCACCAAACAAGGGAAGCAGGCCTTTGGCACCTTACATTACCAATGTCCAACCGGGTCTTGCGATCGCAAGAGAAATGTCCGAGACAATCACCCATGGCTACACTGCACGCTGCCTTTGCTCACCAACTCCAATGCCTTCGAGTAGCTGGCAGCTCCTCCGAACCCAATCCAGCTCCTCACTGTCTTCCAAATTCAGAGAAATCAAAGAAGTATTTCCTCAACTCTCCTCAAACTCTTCTAATAGTTAACGTCAGCCAATGCCCAAGCGTTACTGTTCTCTCTGCTACGGTTTTTGGTTGTTCACATCATGTATTTTAGAATTGTATAAGAACAGAACTGCAGTGTGGACAACTTCCCTCTTGATATTCTGTAAGAGTAGAAGTACACTTAAAAGGAAACTAGGAGGGCAAAAAGTTAGCCTAAAACTCCTTTGCAGGTAAGGTTATGGAAAATCTCACGATTTTATATTAAGAGCAACAGCGTAACGAGGAAGAGAATAGGTCCCCTTAAGAATTATTGTGGTTGTCTATGTGCGGCGACCGATGAGGTGTTAAATTAACTTTTCTCATATATGTTGCGGATGGTCACAGAAGCTAGGGAATTCAGGGAAGAGAAAGAGCAACGTACTGAAACATATCTATATTATGAAATCACCAGACTTGGCCAAATGTATACAAGGACATAGTGGGAAGCAAAGGAAACAATTGCTGAGGCCCTGGAAAAGATATTTGTAACTTCCTTAACATCTGCTGCACTGGAAGACTGGAGAGTGGCCAGTATTGTTTACGGAAAGCTGCAAGGACTAGCCAAGGAACTGCAGGGCAGAGATGGGAGAGTTAATGGAGGGAATTTAGAGAGGGGAAGGCTAATTAGGATGGTCAGTGTGGTTTGTGTGTGGCTTGGCATATTTAATGAAGTTTTTGTGAAGAGGTGAGCAAAGAGATTGATGAGGGCAGAACACCAGACATTGTCTACATGAACTTAAAAGGTTTTTTGTTAAGGCCCCATATGGTAGACTGATCTGCAAGGAGCGATCACGTGGAATTCAGGGTGACTCAGTACGAAACTGGCTTGCTGGTAGGAGTCAGAGGGTAATGGTGGAGAGTTGGTTTTCAGAATGGAAGGGACCAGTGGTGTTTCACAGGGATCGGTGCAGGGTCCACTGTCGTTTGCCATATTAATGATTTGGATGAGAAGGTAGGTGGCATCAATGGTTAAGTTTGTGGATGACAGCAAAATTAAAGGTGTGGTGAAAAGGGAAGATGTCATCTAAGGATCTAGATCCACTGGGAATGTAGCAAAGAAATAGCAGATGGAACTTTATTTAGACAAGTGCAAAGTGCTGGACTTTGGAAGTTACCCCTGGGCAGGATCTACACTATAAACGACAGGGCCCTGGGAGTGTTGTTGAATAGAGAAACATTGCAGCACAAGTACACAGTTTCCTAAATGAGGTAGATAAGGTGATGAAAAAGGCGAAAAGCACACTTGCCTTCTTTGGACATGACATGAAGCATTAGGAAATCACGTAGTGTTGGTGAGACCGCACCTAGAGTATTGTGTTCAGTTCTGGTTGCTACATTATAGGAAGGATGCGCAGAAAAGCTCTGCCAAATGATCTTGTCAACCTGAGTTAAAAGTAGAGTCTCTAAAGCACCTTGGTCAGCATGGGCGAGTTGGGCCGAAGGGCCTGTTTCTATGTTCTATAACTATCACTCTATAATTCTCTCTCTAATTCTCTCCTCTGTACTCTCCCTGTGCTCTGACATCATTCCTGTACTCCGTGGAGGTCGGAACTCGTGTATCTGCGGCCTAATTCATGTTTAACATGGTTCTAGTATGTCCTTGCCACTCTCATTGTTATTGGCTGAGTTACAGATCCTGTATCCCTTTCCAAACACCTGATCTACCCTTTCTACCACCTTCAGTGATATGTGGACAAGTTCTTCGAAGTTCACATATTCTTTTTCGCTTCTCACTATTTGAACATTCTGTGAATTCCCTTGTCTTGCTGGGCCTCTCTGACTCCTCCTACCACATCCTCCTTCAGAGTGAATTCTGCCTGGCACCTCTATGCCCACTCAACTGGGACCATCCTGAGGGTTAGGAATTCCTCCTCACTGTCGAGCATTCAACCAATTTTGACATCACTGATAAACTTTCTAATTGCAACCCATCCATTCCAGTCTAAATTACACCACAGAGTGCTTGATTCCATTTTTATATGGCCGGCTACAGGGAGAGATTTGCCAATACTGGCTCTGCTCCCACTCACCGGTTACTAGCTCTGGTGTTCCCTCTGTAGACGAATCACACACAGCCTCGCCCTCCAATTCAAGTTCACATTTAATCGTCATTCAATCATACACATGAATGCAGCCAATCAAAACAGTGCTACTCCAAACACAAGGCGCAAAACACAGTACTAACTGTCATATACAGCACAAAGAAAATTTAGCACATATAAGATAGCAAGAACATATATCAATAATAGTCACACAAAAAAATAGTCCACTTCCGAGTTCATGAATGTTGTGCAATGTTCCCTCTAATTTGTAATGACCAGTGTGTGCAAAAATCTTGTGCTGTGCGATTTTTTGTCCAGTGACAACAACATGTGCGCACTGAATTTTACATCTAGAGGTGTTCCTTTTAGCAGCTAGCAAAATACTGTCAATAAGAACTTTGAACCCCTCTGGGTTTGATTTTGCTCTCATTCATCTGCCCTCACAAAACACACGTAGCAGGCCTGTAATGGGTCAGGAAGGATTTTCTTGCCAGAGCTTTTGCACACTGTCCATGAGTGATTTGCTTGCTAAATAACACCTTAAAAAGTAAAGTTTCCAAATATCGCTCTGCTTCTTCCCACTTGCAAATTCTCCAGCAACTTCTGCATTGTGACAATACACACAGGTAACACCAGTTTCCGGATTGTACATAAATATTTCTCGTAGCTGCACGTTCTTGACCTCATGAGCTCTCGGTGAAGCAGTTTCTACTGTTTCATTAAGCCATTCTGCTTTATATGAACTAGCAGTTCTTTTGCCCTTCATGCTTTTTTGGAATTTGACAGTGAATCAATAATTTCTTCAATAAAAAAAGTATAAATAAGCCAGTTCTAAAATCTGCAGACAAGACATTGCAAACGCCACGTTGTCAACACCGTCCGTGTCGGAAACCGGAAAAGGAAATGTGACTGTGTACGATTGTAAAATATACTTAACGTGCCAACGATGCAGAAGGTAACAACCTTTTGGGCGCAGTTTAAATTTCTTTGTGCTCGTGCACACGCTCACACCTTAGAGGGAACATTGTGTTGTGGCAGTCTGCAGTCAAACACAATACATCGTCACTTGGTGAGAATTCTACTTCTGCCTGCTGTGGCTCAAGGGCATTTGTAGATTCATAAAGTTACCCAGCATGGAAACATGTTTGCCTTGTCATTAAGCTCACCTTGGAGCGTGGGCAAAGTCATTCTCAGGAGAGAATAAGAAGGATGTGCATCCTGTGCAGGTGACTGCAGTTATACTGCGTGTAAGTGCTAGGTGCACAAGAATGGATACTACTCACGACCAAAGCAGCCGTCCCATCAGTGAGCTTACCTCTTTACTACGTTCGTCCAGGATCTCCACAAACTTCGCAGGAAACCAGCCTGTTGGAGGAAAGGTTCAAGAGTTTATTAGAATCAAAGCAAACTCCTTCTCCCCCGCCTCTGAATCCACCAAGAAATAGCAACACGCAGAAGAATTAACAGGAACGCTGTGTCCGTCTTCACCGGAGACGCAAACAACCTACAGATGAACAAAGCCTTGAGTGAGAGTGAGGAACTGAGGGGAATTAGTTAAAAAGTACCAGAGGTCATGCGTTTAAGGGGAGAGGCGGGAAGTTTAAAGCACGTGTGTGAGGCAATGTTTGGCTTTTAGCTGCACAGTGGGTGGTGGGTGCTGAGAACAGACTGCCAGGGAGAAGTGCCGGAGGCAGATGTGACAGTGCCATTCCAGATGCTGCGAATGGAAGGATATGGACCGTGTACAGGCACAAGAGACGTACTTTAATTTGGCATCATGTTCAGTGCAGACATTGTGTACTGTTCTATGTTCTAGAGAAGATAGTGAGACAGACTCCAAGGATCTTATGATCCACGCCCCAGAGATTTGGGAGAGCTCGATATGGAGGCAGTGAAGATAACTATTGTCTCACATTTCTACACATTTTGGAATGGTTTCTGTGGACTGGTGGATGGCAAATATGGAACAGGGAAGTACTGACCTGCTGATCTGACACTGGTAGTTGGGAAAATGAGGGATGCAAAAACAACTTCTAGGATCGGGCTGGATCAGTGTGGATTTTTTTTTAAGGAAAATCACATTTCACTAACTTTAGCAAATGTTAGCAGGAGAATAAATAGGGAGGATGTGGTGTGTTTGGTGAGGTCCCACAAAGGAGGAGATTGGCCAATACGGTGAGAGCATATAGACTCAGGAATGATGGACAAACAAGAAGGAGAATTGGTTGACAATATGAGCAGAAATTAATGGACACTTCACAGGCTGTGACTAGTAGGGCACAGCTGGGATCGGTGACAGCTATTCATTGTGTCCCACCTATTGCCAATGAGGGATGTAGGTTAAAATGCCATATCTTCAAGTTTACTGTCAATATAAACCAGGGATCTGAGAGATGGAAAAATGTGGGGTGACTATAAAATGGTGAGAGACTGGATCATGTTAATGTTCAACGAGACCTAGGTTTCCTGCACACACTGAAAGCCAACACACAAGGGCAGGACATAGTTAGGAAAGCAATTGCTCTATTGGCTTTTAATTATGAGACAACATGGAGGACAAGGGTAAGGAGTCTTTGTACGGTTATACAGACCTTGGTGAGACCACACCTGGAGCAGCATTGGTAGTTTTGGTCTCTTTCCCTAAAAGAGGATGCACTTGTCATAAAGAAAGTATAATGAAAATTCACAAAAATGGGTCCGGGGCGGCAGGTTTGCTGTGTGATGAGAGCTTGAATAGACTAAGCCAGTATTCTCTTGACTTCAGATGTGTGGCGGGCGATCTCATTAAACTTTACCGACTCATTATAGGGATGGATGCAGGGAGGAGGCATCCCTCGCTGGGGAATCCACAATTTGAGGTCACGGCTCAGAGAAGTGTTTTCTTTAACATGGCGGATGAACCCTTGGAATTCTCCATCCCAAACCGCTGCAAGAACGTAATGACTGAACCCATTCAGAACAGAGATCAAGAGATTTGTGAACACTGAGGGAATCAAAAGACATGTGGACAACACTGAGAAATGGCACAGGGGTAGGAGTTGGGCCAAGGTCCTGATGAATACACAAACACTTGAAGGGCTAGACTATCTATTGCAGCTCCCTTTTTGCTGTGTTTTTACGTCCTCGATAAAATTCCATTAACTCCCTCAGGGCTGACCTGTCCTTCCCATATCCAGCCAGCTTTCCCTCAGAAATACTTCCATCAACCGTCGTCACCATCCCTCGCACCAGGATCCACTACTGTACATCCAGAGGGAGTTTGGAATCTGGAACAGACTGCCTGAGGGGGTGGCGGAGACAGGTACCCTTACACCATTGAAGTAGTATCTAGAGGAGTATCTGAATTACCAAGACAAAGACTGAGCACTGGCAAACGGGACGGATAGGACATAGAACACAGATCAGTACAGCTCAGGGACAGGCCCTTCAGCCCACAATATAGCCCTCAAATAATTACATCGGTAATCAAATGTCCAACTAAACAATCCCTTCTGCCTACATAATGTCCATATCCTGGGCATTCAAATGTCTCTCTAAGAGTCTTCCTCAAGTTGCTATCGTACCTGAGTTCCAGGCTCTCACCATTCTCTGTGTGAAGAACTTGCTCCATACATCTCTCTTTAATTTAACCCCTCTCACCTTAAATACATATCCTCTGGCATTAGGCATTTGAAAAAGAGACAGGCTCTCTATCTTTGCTTCTCATAGTCTAATAATCCTCTAGCAGGCATCCCCTCAGTCTCTGCCACTCCAGAGTAAACAATCAAAGTTTGTCCAACCTCTCCTTTTAGCACATACCTTCTGAAACAGAAGCTTCCTGGTAAACCTCTCCAAATAATCTCTATCCTTCCTAAATGGGGCAACCAGAAATGACTCCTAATACAGTTCGAGTTTTAGAAAGCTGCAATTCAACTTCCTGATTCTTGAACTCAGTTCCTCAACTCACATGCCACACGCCCTCTTTACCACCCTGTCAACCAGGGAGGGATGGACTTGGATCCTAAGGTCCCTTTACACATCCACACTGTTAAGGGTCTGTCCATTATTTTTATTTAGCAATACCGCACAGAGTGGATCCTTCCGGCCCTTCGAGATACGCCACTCCAGCAACCCTGAAAAACTCAATTAACTCTAACCTGCTTTACAATGACCAGTTGACCCACCCGGTACGTCTTTGGACTGTGGGAGGAAACTGGAGCACTGGGAGAAAACCTACACATTCCACAGGGAGCACGTACGGACACTCCTCAGACAGTGGCGCCGGAATTGAACTCCGATGTCCGGGATTCCTGCTTTAATAGCGTTGTGCTAACCGCTATGATAACGTACTATCTCTTTACGTTCAATCTCTTAAAGTGCAACCCTTCACATTTGGCTGGGCTAAACTCCATCCACCATTTCTCGGCCCAATAACTGCAACTAATCTCTATCCCACTATACCCTTTGCCAGTCTTTTGTGTGATTCACAACATCACCAATCTGGTTCTATACCCGATGTCTAATCCTTGTATCACCTACAAATTTACCGTCCGACTCTTCTACATTTTCACCCAGGTCATTCATATACATCACAAACAGGTCCCAGTACAGATTTCCAAGGAACACCACTAGTCACAGATCTCCCATCAACCACTACCCTCGCTCTTAAAACACAGAACAGCACAGCAGAAACAGGCAATTCAGCCCACAATGTTGTGCTAAACCAGCTAAAAATACCCAAACACTCATCCCTCCAACCTACACAATGTATACAACCATCCCTCTTCCTCACGGCCATGTGCCTATCCAAACATCTCTCACAAGTCTCTAATATATTTGCTTCTACCACCATACCAGGCAGCACATTCCAGGCATCCACCACTCTTTGAGTATAAAAAAAAATTACCGCTCACATTCACCATGAACCTACCCCCTCTCACCTTTAACTCATGCCCTCTGGTATTGGACATTTCTAAGTCCCTGTCTGTTCTATCTGTACCTCTCATAATCTTATAAACCTCTATCAGATCTCCCCTCAGCCTCCGGTGCTCCAGAGAAAACAACCCAAATTTGTCCAGCCTCTCGTGATAGCACGTGCCCTCTAAACCAGGCAGCATCCAGGTCAATCTCGCCAAAGCCTCAACATCCGTCCTATAGTGGGATGGCCAGAACTGTACACAATACTTCAGATGTGGCCAAACCAGAGTTTTATAAAGCTGCAACACAACCTCTTGATGTCTGAGTTCAATGCCTCGACTAATAAACGCAGGCAAACCCATTCTGAATCCAATTGCTCAGTTCTCATGTATTTTCATCTTCTGGTTAAGCCTCCCGTGAAGGACCTTGTCAAACACTAAGTGTTTGTCTGAACACATGAATCTATCTATACATTGTAACATCTCCCTCTGCCACTCCCTCGCATCCCCCTCCTTGCCCATGTGACGGAGGCTGCCTGATGGGTGGGGAGTGGGTGACCACACATACAGACCAAAGGGGGAACGGACTGAAGGGTAAGAACAACACAGATGGGGAAACAGGCTAACTCAAAAGTGGAGAGAGCTAGTTGGATGATGTGTGTCGGGGGTATTGGGAGGAAATGAATGAGAGGGAAGGAGTTCACTCACAGGCGAATGGGCAGGGCGTGTCAGGGTGCAAGGATGGGGCTGCAGGAAGTTAAGGAAGACAAGAGTGAAAGTTAAAAGAGAGTGTGGTTGTGAGCGGGCATGTCGGAAAGAGAATGTTTGAAAACTAGAGAGAGGCAGGAATGTGAGGAAGAGAAAGGGAGGCATTGTGAGTTTGCCATCTGTGGGTTAAGGACCTTTGACTCTGATGTCAGCCAAGAGAGAAGGGTTGTGCATGAATGGGCAAACTGCAAACTCGCAATCTGCTGAAAGAAGACCATTGTTTAGAGAATAAACAAAATCAAGCTCGTCACAGAAACTTTAGCAGCTTTTCACACTGAAGGTAGGTCAATTACTCCAGAGGAAGAGCTCAGTGAGGAGATACCAGATGTTACTGAGGGAGTTCTACAGGCGAGATGGTGAAAGGGAGAGAGAAAAGGAGTAAGGGAGAGAGGGAGACAGAGGGAGTGGGAGAGGGAGGGAGAGAGCGTGAGAGGGGGAAGGGGAGGGGGGAGAGAGGGGAAGGGGAGACGGGGAAGGGGAGAGAGGGAAGGGGAGAGAGGGAGAGAGAAGGGGAATGGGGAGGAAATGGAGAGAGGGAGAGGGAGAAAGAGGGTGGGACAGTGAGAGGGAGAAAGGAGAGAAGCAGAGAGGCAGATAGAGAAAGAGGGAGAGAGAAAAGCAAAGCCGATGGGCTATGGCAGTGGTGACTTGGGAAACCAGTCTGGAACAAAGGCTAGACTATCTGGCAAAGCAGCAGAGGATTTTCTGAAATACATTCAGCAGAACTTCCTGGTTATGTAACAATTTCCAACTCAATAAGGAAGAGGCTTACAGGACATTCACCAAGCTGGTTCCTGGGACAAGGGTTGTACTATGAGGAGCGGTGCGACAACCTAGGTCTGTATTCCAGAGAGTTTAGAAAGATGATGGTAAGGGTGGGGGGGAGGAGGTCAGCCTCAGGGTTAGGATGGGAGAGGTTGTGCCTGCTTTCCTAACAATTATGAGAGCTGAGAGTAGGGTTTGGATGATGGGTTGTCAAACTGGAACATTAACTGTTTTTCTCTCCATAGATGCTGCCTGTTCTGCTGAGTGTTTCCAACATTTGCTGATTTCATCTGAGGTTGAGAGGTGATTTGATGTAGATAAGTCTAGAACTTTTTAATGCCTTGGATCTCTGCCGTTAGTTGAGGGGTCCACAGACCCCAGTTTGGGAACCCCTGCTCCAGATGGTTTGGGGGGGGGGGAGATTGAAGTTCCCACCAGCAGGTGATTCAAGAGGGGGCAGCAGGTTGGGGCACAGATTTTAAGATTTTGAGCAAAAGAGTATGTGACAAAATCTTCCTTGTTTGGATCTGGGTCTCACTGCCTGTGGGGTATTGGTAAAGTGAATAAGAAACCTATTTGACCTTTTGAGTTCATCCTGCCAGCTGTTAAGACTATGGTTAATCTTTCATCTCAGCCTCATTTTCCAGACCTGGCATCTCTACAGTAAAGCACTTGTGGACTCCAGCAGTTCAGGAAGGAGGCACATCAGCAGCTCCTTAACGATGGATTTAGCTTTGATTGATTTGCAGGGCAGTGGGGGCAAGTGGGGAATGGGACTGAAGGAACCGCTCCACCAGCAACAGGCTGCCTCTGTGCCAGAATGATTCACGGCTCAGTGCTGCCGTATGCTGGGAGCTTCTGGTAAGTCACGGCCAACAATATAATTTCTAGAACAGAGGTTCCCAACCTGGGGTCCACTGACCCCTTGGTAAATGGTAAGGGTCCACGGCTTTAAAAAGGTTGGAAACACCTGGTCTAGAGCAACAGCCACAGAGTGCTGGAGGAACTCAGCAAGGTCAGGCAGCATCTATGGAGGGGAGCGACAGTCGATGTTTCAGGACGAGATCCTTCATCAGGACTGGAAAAGAAGAGAGAGGAAGCGTAGCGGTTAGTATGATGCTATTACAGCTCGGGGTATTGGAGTTCGGAGTTCAATTCTGGCGCAGTCTGAAAGGAGTTTGTACGTTCTAGCTGTGACCGCGTGGATCTCTTCCAGCTGCTCCGGTTTCCTTCCACGGCCCAAGGCCATACGGGGTAGCAGGTTAATTGGTCAGTACAAATTATTCTGTGATTAGGTAAGGGTTAAACAGGTGGGGTGCTGAGCTGGAAGGGCCTGTTCTACGCTGTATTCCAAAATAAATTAAAATAACGTGGGGAAGGAGGAGGAGGAGTACAAGTTGGCAGGTGACAGGTGAAACCAGGTGAGGGGGAAGGTGGGAAGTGAGGAGCTGGAAGGTAGAATTAAAACCCTCTCCCCTTCTCTCTTTTTCCATTCCCCATTCCGGCTCTTCTCCATTACCTCTTCTCTTCTCACCTGTCCACCAACTCCCCCAGTGCCCCTCCTCCTTCCCTGTCTCCCATGGTCCACTCTCCTCTCCTTCGGCCCTTTACCTTTTCCACCTCTCACTTCCCACCTACCTGCCCCCTCACTGTGCCTCACCTTCCATCTTGCACTCCCTGCTCTCCCCCACCTTCTTACCCCGGCTCCTTCCCCACTTGCTTTCCAGTAACGATGGAGAGTTTCGGCCAAAAACGCTGACTGTTTATTCCCTTCCATAGATGCTGCCTGACCTGTTGAGTTCCTCTGAATTTTCTGTGTTTATGTTGCTCTGGACTTCTAGCATCTGCAGAAGCTGTTGTGACTATAATTTCTACCTGTCCACACTGCAGCCAGGTGGACAGCTGTCTGTCCCGAGCTCGGACGCCCCTCAATCGACCCAGCTTGGCTGTCCATGCAGCTGATAGACTGAAGGGCAATGTGAGGCACTCACCTCGTAGTCCATTCAGCTCTCCCACCCAGCAATGCTCATCCTTCTGAGAGATAATCTGAAAGGTACAAGTGTCCACCTCAGTTACATGGAAATAGAGGCTTCGAGAGTCAACAACCAAAGCAGGAAAGAACATTGCAAGAATAACCTGGGTTTGCAGAGCACTTGATCGAAAGCAGGTCGCCTCTCATGAAGTTATACAGTCAGCAGGGTCATCAGAAACCCTACAGTGTAACCCCCGAGGCTGAGGAATGGCATTGCCTGCCCATCCGATACTTTTTACCACTCATTGAGGAAGGGATATCGCCTTCGCTTCCACATGTTCAATGACTCAGAAAACTGAACTCCTGGCTTGTCTATTTGTCCTGGAATGGGCCTTGAACCTTACAGAACTTCAGACAGAGAAGCAGGAGGCAAGCTGAGAAAAATATTTCAATGTTTGAAGGGCAAGATATTGTTTCCTTGGGCTCTGAGACCATTCTCTGCTTTCCTTATCCCAGGCAGGGCCAGGTACTGACAGCTACCGATCTATGTCACTTCCAGGGAACTATGGACATCGCTGTAGATTCACAGTTCCAGTGCCCTGCCATCTTTTGCTAAAGTTCCCTACACCTATTTGACATCCTAACTTGACGTATCCCTGTAAACCTACACCAATTCCTCTAGATGTACCACAGAAAGCATCTTATCCGGATGCATGACAGCTTGCTACGGCAACTGCTCTGCCTGAGGCCGTAAGGAACCGCGGGGAAATCCCGAGACGGCTCAGCACATCAGAAAAGCCAGCCTCCCCTCCATGGACTACACTCTCGCTGCCTTGGTAAAGTTGCCAACATAACCAAAGATCCACCTATCCTGGACATTTTCTCCTCTACTCTCCTCCCAATGTGCAACAGATTATCTCAAAGGAGCGTTGAGATAGAATGGTAAAACAATAACTGAGTGCAGAATAAATTTATGTATGCACGTATTTATTGAAACAAAACACGGAGCCGTTGTTCCTTCCGGTCTTTCGAGCCACACTGCCCAATTTAACCCCAGGACAATTTACAATGACCAATGGACTGAGGGAGGAAACTGGAGCACCCAGAGGAAACCCACACGGTCATGGGGAGAACGTACAAACTCCTTACAGACCTCACTGGGAATTGAAACTATAAATACTGTAAACCGTTGTGCTAACCACTACGCTAAAGCAGTATAGCTACAGAGAAATGGCAGTGCAGGCTGGCGATAAGCTGCAAGGCCATAATGAGTTCAATGGTGAAGTCAAGAGTCCATCTTATCTTAATAGCCTTATAACAACTGGATAGAAGCCTGCTGACCCTTGAACCTGATGGTATATGATTTCATGCTTTTTTATTTTCTGCCTGATATGAGCAGGGAATCAGAATTAGAATCAGGTTGAATATCACCAGCATATATCATGAAATTTGTTATTCTGTGGCAGCAATACACTGCAATTCATAAATCACTATATATAAAATAAGATTAAATAAGCAGTGAAAAAAACTACTGAGGTAATGTTGAAGGGTTTATTCAGAAATCGGATGGTAGAGGGAAAGACAATGTTCCTGAATCATAATGTGCGTCTTCAGACTCCTGTACCTCCTTTTTGATGGTAGCAATGAGAAGAGGGCATGTCCTTAGTGATAGGGTTCTTAATGATGGACACTGCCTTTTTGAAGGCGTTTTGGATTCTGGGGAGGTTAGTGCCCATGATGGAGCTGGCAGAGTTTACAACTTTCTTCAGCTTTTTCCAATCCTGTGCAGGGGCCTCTCCATACCAGACAGTGATGCAACCAGTCAGAATGCTCCCCACGGTACATCTGTAGAAATTTGCGAGTGTCTTTGAGAATGTACCAAACCTCCTCAAACTCCTAATGAAATATTGCCACTGTCGTGCCTTCTTTGTAACTGCATCAAGACGTTAGGGTCAGGGTACGTCCACAGAGTTGGTGACTCCCAGGAGCTTGAAGCTGCTCACCCTTTCCACTTCTGATCCCTCGATGAGGACTGGTGTGTGTTCCCTCGACTTCCTCTTTCTGAAGTCCACAATCAATTCTTTGGTCTTCCCGACATTGTGAGGTGTGCCAGTGTTGACTGTCAGCACGGAGGAGATGTTCCTTCCAATCCGCTCTGACTGTGATCTCCTGGCGAGGAAGTCAAGGATTCAGTTGCAGAGGGAGGTACAGAGGCCCAGATCTTTGAGCTTGCTGTTTATAACTGAAGATATGATTGTGTTGAACGCTGTGTTTTAGTCTATAGACTTTAGTCTTTAGCCTAACATAGGTATTGCTATTGTTCAGGTGATCCAAGGCCAAGTGGAGACCCAGTGAGATTGCATCTGCTGTAGTCCTATTGTGGTGTTAGACAAATTGCAGTGGGTCCAGGTCCTTGCTTAGGCAGGAGTTGATTCTAGCCAAGTCCAACCTCTCAAAGCATTTCATCACAGTAGATGTACGTGCCACTAATGGTCATTGTAGCAGCTCACCCTCCTCTTCTTAGGCACTGGTATATTGCGGAATATTGGGAGCTCAGGTTGGCTATTTGGTATTTTGGTTGATCGCTGAGCTGGGCAAAGTGTTTGCAGAAGTTTTGGCTCCAATCGAGAGGCCATTATGAGGGCGCAGTTCCAATGGAGCTCCCTCGAAGCCACTGAATCAGAACCTTCTACTACTAAACTGCTCACGTTTTGAACCAGCCACCCAGATCACAATGTCTTATCACTATCCATTCGAACACCTGAGGAGTAGATAAGCTGGCATTCCGAGGAGACAACACCCTCAACTGCACACTGATGATGGCTTCTCAATGGCATTGAAACTTCTGCAAACCCTTTCCCAAGCTCGGCGGTCAACCAAACTTCCAAACTGGTATGACTCGTCCTTTTGAAGCAGGCGGGAACCTCCGACTGCAGCACTGAGAGATTGAAGGTGTCCTTGAACGCTCCCAACAATTGGTTGGCACAGGTTTTCAGAGACCCAGCAGGTACGCCAACAGGGCCTACACCTTCATCCTCTTGAAAGATGTTCTGACGTCGGCCTCTGAGACAGAGATAACAGAGTCACCAGATGCTGCAGGGATTTGCACAGGTGAATCTCCCTTATTCTCCCTTTCAATGCGTGCATAAAAGCAGTTGAGCTCATCTGGGAGTGAAGCTTCACAGCCATTCATGACGAGGAGCAGAGAGAATGTAAATCTGCAGTAAATGGTATGAACGTAAGGAACGCTGATGAACAGAGACCGTGGTTCACTAAAAGCAGCAACATAGATTCGCAGGGTTGTGAAGAGGACATAAACATCCGTGTCCTCGTAGAACAGGGCACAGAATATATCAGCGGAATGGTTCAGGCACCGTTGGAGTATTGTGCAAAGTCCTGCTCACCACACCAGAAAAAAGATGCGGCTGCAGCAGAGGGAACAGAGAGAAGATTTCTGAAGACGTTGCCTGGATTGGAGATCCTCAACTGTGGGGAGGAACTGGATAAGCTGGACCGGAAGCTGAGTGTGACCTGGTGGGAGTATATGATATCATGGGAGGCAGGGATGGGGTAAATAGTCAAATGTTTTCCCATGGCAGGGGTATTAAAAACAAGAGGCATAGTTTTAAAGTGAAAGCATAATTTAATGGGGATCCAAGGGGTACTTTTTTTCTCATATATAGACGGTGCTTGATATCAGGAATCTACTACCAGAATCAAATACTATTTAAGATGTATTTTGATAGGAAGGTATTTGGACCTACTTAAATACAGTACTGTGCAAAAGTCTTAGGCGCACATATAAAGTTAGGGTGCCAAAGACTTTTGCCTAGCGCTCTATTTGTCAATGTGTTGTGAGAGAGTTTATAAATCTGGTGGGAGCAAAGGATGTTTGGAATGGTGAGGGTGGAGCAGTGCAGGTGGGGTATGGGACAGGAGGTAGGGGCGGAGGGGGGGTGGTGGCACGGGTGTAGACATACTCAGCCTTGAGAGACCAGGCAGGGTCATTTGATCCCAAACCATTGGTTTATTGATCATCACAGAATGTCTCTCTGATGCTTCCCTCTCCCTTCCCCTTTTCCCAACCGTGATTCCCCTCTCCCTGTTCCCTTTCCAGTCTCAGTCCACAACAGAGACCCAGATCAGAATCAGGTTTATCATCACTCACATATGTCATGATTTTTTTTGCAGCAGCAGTACAGTGCAACACATAAAATAACTACACTACTGTGCAAATGTCTTAGGCGCTCCACATACGTATGTGCCTAGAACTTTTGCACAGTACCGTAAGTGTTAATGTGGACAAACAGGATCACTGTAGCTGGACAAAAGGGTCAGCATGACTGTGGTGGGCAGAAGGGCCTGTTTCTGTGCTGTACATCTCCATGACTCAGGTTGTTGAGAGCATGCCATTCCAGACTGGGAACTGTGTAATGAGGAAAGGAAGAACAACCAATCTTCCTCTGGGGAAGCAGGGTTCCCTTGGGGAAACGCAACCATCACTGAAAAGAATTCTTCATTAAGATGTAGGGTGAGGGAGCTGAGACAGATTCTGTAGCTAGCATCCCGAATCGATAAAAGACAAACAATGATGTGTGAGATGGGTGTGATGAATTGGGAAACACTAGAACATAGTTCAAGTTTAATTGTCATTCAACCGTACATGAATGTCCATGAATGCAGCTGAACAAAACAGTGCTACTCCAGGATCACAAACTAAACCTACAGTCCAAGACCCCAAATCCATGAACGTTGCAGAGATCTGCAGTCAAACACTTGTCCTCTGCCGTGCAAACACTGGGTGGCAGCACTGACTCCAGCAGCCAATAAATCAGTGAATTGGACTTGCAGCATTCCTCATAGAACATCACGGCATAGGAACAGGCACCTCGACCCACGATGTCACACTGAACCAGCAACCAAACACCTAATTCAACTAATCCCTTCTACACAATGTCCATATCCCTCCATTCTGTGCCTACTCACATGCCCTATCTATAAAAACTGAAAGGTTTGACCGTGGGTAGGCAACGGGGAACTTTTAAAGAGCTCATGGATGAATGATGATAATGGTTCATTCCTGACTGGAGTAAACAGCAGCAAAGGAAGCTAAACTTTGGATTTCAAAATTAATCAGGGATTGTGCTAGAGAAATAAAATGAGAGGAAGACTGCAGAGAACAGAGAAACTGACTGATGGGGAAACAACTAGTCAAGACAAATGAAGGTTCATTATAGTCAGAAGTGGAGTCTTTATAATGGGGGATAAAGAAACGGTGGAACAATTAATTTCAAGTTCTGATTCTGTCTTCACAAAGGAGATATCCTTTGGACTGCTTCCAATGCTACTTTATCCTTTGTTCATCTTACTTATTTTCTTATTTTTTAATTGATTCAGATACAGGCCCTTCCAGCCGTGCCAACTAGCATCCCCCCGATTTAACCCTAGCCTAATCACAGGACAATTACAATGACCAATTAACCTGCCAATCTTTGGACTGCGGAGGAATCTGCAGCATCTGGCGAAAGCCGACGTGGTCACGGGGAGAACGTACAAACTCCTTACAGGCAGCGGGAGGAATGTCTAAGAAAGGACATGGTAGCATTGGAGATGGTCTAAAGGAGATTCACCAGGTTCACTCCTGGGATGGGTTGGTTGTCTTATCAAGAGAAGCTGAACAATTGGAGTCTGAATGCTTTTGGAACTTAGAAGAGTGAGCGTGACTTTATTGAAAACTGCAAGGCCATAAGGAGGCTAGACAGGAGAAATGTCAAGATGTTTATACTAATGGAAGAGTTGAAAGAGGAGATGTCGCTTCAAGGGGGTGGTCTTTTAAAACTGAAGTGCACAGAAATTTCTTCTCACATGGTGTAAATCTTTGGAACTTTCTGCCCTAGAGAGTTGTGGAGGCTAAATCATTAGAAGTACTTTAAGTGAAGATAAATAAAGTTTTGAGGGATTTAGGGTGAAGGCGATCTGGCACACAGGAGAATTTGAGGTTTGGGGTACATCAGCTATGATCTTATGAAACAGGCTTGAGGACCCAGGTGGTCAACTTCTTGCCCACTAACTTCACCTGTCCGTATCCCTTTGCAGGCTCTCTGCATCCTCCTCACCACTGGACTCAGTTTAATTCTTTAATTAGACTGTTTGTTATTTTCTTTGCAGCTTAAAATTAATTACCTGCTTGTATTTTTTTATATAGCTACATATATACATGTAACTGTGGCCACTGTGTGTGTGTATCTCTCTCTCTCTATACACACAGTTGTTCAGTGTGTCTCCTAGTGGTTTCAGTTCTTGTATCATTCTGGAAAGCTCTGGAAGATTCTCTGGTCCTGCATTATTTGAATAGAGGCTCTATGATTGGCGGACTCTTCTCTACAAATTTGAATGGAATGCTGCTTATCCATGGGTATGCAAAGTGTCCACAAGGCTCTGCCATCTTTTTGCTTCTTCTCTCCTTTCTGTAACTGTTACTGTCCGTTTTCAAATTTGTTTGTTCTCTTAACACTTAAAATGATTGTGAAGCAAGAAGTTTTGTGCCTCTTTCCTGACTGCTGGATCAATACGTCAGAATACAACATCACGTTGCTAGCCCACCTGACTTTGAACTGCCAATAGACCTAGTGACAGTACACTGGGATGGGGTGGCAGTGTGGAGATGCATTTCAACCAAAGGAAGTGTAAGGTGCTCCTTCCCTCCGCTAGCCTTGGACAAGATGTAGCTCCTGCTTAGCACCCCCCCTCCCCGATCAGGGTCACATGAAGCTACGGTGCATCACATCCCGGTTTATGCGAGCACTGATGCCAGGCGGACAATCCCTGAAGAGTATTGATAACGGCTGGGATCGCCTGTCTTGTAAAGACACTGCCCAGGAGAAGACAATGGCAAACCACTTCTGTAGAAAATTTGCCAAGAGCAATCATGGTCATGGAAAGACCATGATCACCCATGTCATACGACACGTCACATAATGGACACACAATGGCACCCTTCTTTCCATCACAGGGTTCATAACCTTGCAGATCATGGCTCTGCAAACACACACCCAAGGACTCTTTAAATATAATGAGGATTTCTGCTTCCATCACTCTCTTAGGCACGAGCAACTGGATGTGATATCTACTGTGAACGACTCTACCTACCGTGATGATGTCATTTTTTCGGAATCCCAGCTCATCGTCATCATGGCGTTCAAAATCCAGGAGAGCTTTGGCTCTGCGCTTTCGATTTCGGGACACAGCGATGTAGGTCTCGTGGTCTTTCTGATGGCTCTCCATGGAATAATCCGGCATCAGCTCCTGTGAAGGAGGCAGGTTTATTGAAAGCTCAAATGCACAGTCAGGCAGAGATAAAAAGCTCTCTGTAGGTGGAATGGATTCTGGAGGGGGTAAAGAGTTGTGGGCATATCTAACTCAAGCACAATATATGGTAAACGTGAAAATAATTGAATAACTTTGGAATGTCTTCATAACTCAGTGGGTACTGAACAATTTAAGAAAGCAGCCACAGGGAAAAAACTTCATTTTCTTGAATGCAACATAAAGGTTTTCTTGCGAATTTGTCCATCTCTCCCCTTACAAACTGGCTGGGCCAATGGGTACAAAATTGGCTTGGTCCCTGAAGACAGGACATAGCGATGGAGGAATTCTCTGACTGAAGGTTTCACAGAGATCAGTGCTGGGCCCACTGTTTGTGATATACAGTAAAAGTACATGAAAATATAGGTGGTCTGGTTATTAAGTTTGCGGTCAATGTGAGAATTGGCAATGACTGTGGATGGCAAAGGAGTAGAATTAGCCATTCAGTCAATTGAATCTGCTCCATCATTCAATCATGGATGACTTACTTCTCAACTCCATTCTTTTCTGTTCTTCCCCTAACCCTTAACTCCCTTACTAACCAAGACCTATCAATCGCTGCCTTCAATGTCTTGGGCTCCACAACCCCCTCTTGGCAACAAATTCCACAGATTCACCATCCTCCAACTGAAGAAGCTCCTCACCCCTGTATCTGGAATAGGATGAGATAAATTGCCGTCATGGTTGGCGCAGAGATGATGGGCTGAAGGGCCTGTTCCATGCTGTACTGGTCTATGTTCTTTAACTCAACCGGTTTGGCAAGCCCCTTGTGCTCAGCCTCGCCCCTCACTTCAGCACTTCACCCCACCACCCATTTCCACTCCCTCTCACACACATTCCTCCAGTACCCTCATTCCTCGCTCTGACTCCTGCAGCACACTGCCGACACCCACCCCCCACCCGTCCCACCGCACACTGAGATCACCACCAGCCCTCAGGAGACACCGCCACGGACAAATCAGGACGCTCCCCACCCCTGAGCACTCACTCCGCTGCAGAGGCGCGGGAGACTGGAAAACACACAAAACTGCTGAATCCTGATGCAAGCAAGACAGTGGCAAGATTCCATCAGGAGCTTGAGGAGACTAGGTACGTCACCAAAAACACTCCCAAATTCCGACAGAGGCACAGCGGAAAGCACTATATCACAATCTGATATTTTATTATGTATTCATACTGTAATTCACAATTTTTCTCCATTATTATGTATTGCATTGTACTGCTGCCGCAAAGTTAACAAATTTTTCAACATATGCCTGTGATTCTAAGAGGAACTGGCCCAAAGTGTTGACTGTTCATTTCCCTCCATAGATGCTGCCCGACCTGCTGAGTTCCTGCAGCATTCTGTGAGCGTTGGTCTCTGCCACCACTCAACCATTTCAACAACTGGGAAAAGCTGACCCCTGCACTCCTCCAGCAGCCAACGGGTCAAATCATTAACGAGGCAAGGTTTGCATCCTCTCCTGCTGCCCATGCATCTGTGGGGACTCCCCTCGGAGACAGAAACGTCTCACTACCCAGAGCTAAGCCTCTAATCCAGCAACAATAAGCAGGGACACTCCTCTACCTGCTTGCAGTCCTAAGGAGCTCTTCTCCCTTGCTCATTCCTGTCCATGGGTAAAAGACCACAAGATATAGGAGCAGAACTGGGCCATTTGGCTCATCACGTTTGCTCTGCTATTTCCAACATGGCTGATCCATTTTCCCTCTCAGCTCCAATCTTCCGCCTTCTCCTTGTATTCATTCATTCACTGACTAATCAAGAATCTATCAACCTCTACCTTAAATATACCCAATGACTTGGCCTCCATAGCCACCTGTGGCAAAGAATTCCACAGATTCACCACTCTCTGGCTAAAGAAATTCTTCCTCGTCTCCATTCTAAATTGACGTCCCTCTATTCTGAGGCTGTGTCCTCTGGTCTTAGATTCCCCCACCATAGGCAACATCCTCTCCACAATCCCTTCTACCAAGACCTTTCATCATTCGATAGTTTTCAATGAGGTCACCCCTCATTCTTCTGAATTCAGTAAGCACAGGCCCCAAGCCATCAAATGCTCCTCATACGACAAGCCTGTGAGCATGCTTGCTCTTGCAAAATACAAAAAGCAGGAGCAGAGGGGTGCCATACTGGGTCCTGGTGTGGCAGGTTTATCTCATGAGGGGCTGTGCTGACACTGACAGACTAGTGGAAGCCTATTTTTTATCTTAACCTTTTGTGCTTTATAAGCCGGCTGGGTGAATGTGTGTCACCAACGTGCATGAGGATCAGGCTTTTGAATAGTTTCTGCAGCCAGTGATCACATCAAGTTTAACAGCGCCACTGTGCAGAGGTTCCAGCTCAGGCTGGTGGCTAACGGAAGGCGGGCCTCAGTACCCAACTGCTCCCCCATGTGGTCTCCATGTATAACTACAGCTGTGCGAAATTCTACAGTGTGAAGTTCCAACTGGTGCTATTTTTACGCAGAAATCTGCTTGAAATTTAACAGAGCAAACTTCAATAAGTACTGTGAGTATGAAACACAATTCAAAATACTGGACAACACCTGTGGAGAGGTTTCAGGGTGATGACCTACACAGGAAACCTTCCCCGAGAGGTGCGAGATCTACTTACAATGGTACAGTTTTTGGGGTCCAGGCACTGAAAGTGCCGAGCTACTTGAAGGATGGCCTCTCGCAGATCTGCCACCAACTCTGTCTGCTTAATGTTCTTTGCCTTGAGTGCCTCTGCATCTTCGTTGTCCCCTGTCAGCGAGAATGGTGGAGAGAGCAGGTACGTGAGCAGACGAGGCAGCAGGAGGAGGGGAGAGGGGAGTGGGGTGAGGGGGTGGGAGGACTGCAACGGTAGAGAGGAAGGAAGGGGCAAGAAGTGGCGGGAAATAGTGAGGGGAGAGTTGGGGGGGGGGGGAGAAGAAGTATTCTAGGGAAGAGAATAATGCCCAGAAGGGGTACGGTGAGAATTACATTTTTAATTCTTAATATTTTTAAGAATATGTTTGTTTATTTATATTCTGGTACTTTACGGGTACAGGATGCTATTCAGCCATCAATTCTACCTCTGGTTTCAGCATGGACTAGATGGGCTGAAGGGCCTGTTTCTAGGCTGTACTTCTCTATGACTCTGGGTTGCAGTTTAACTCCCACCTTCTCCCCAGAATCCTGTGAATTCCTCTTCTCCGTGTGCGCCTCTTTCCTATTCCTTATCTAATCCTGTTTCCATGAGCCCCACGGGGAGGAAGTTCCCGGTCACATCTCCCAGCTGAAGAAAGGTTTCCCCTTTTGACCCCTGCATCTTCTGAATGCTCTGGACATCCTGGCAATGTGCTCTAGCTGTGATCTAGCCAGTGTTACATAAAAGGGTCCACGTAACCCACTTGCCCTTGTGGCCTGCACTTCTAGTTAGAAAGAGCAGGATCCCATTTGCTTTACTAACCGCTGCCTCAACGTGTCCTGGACCTCTGGTGAACTTAGAGAAAGGCACTCCCAGATTCTCCGCTGGCACACGCTCCTCGTTACTCTGCCATCGCAGAGATATTCTCCCTGCTCATTCTGGCCTGTAGTATTCACACTTCTCCAAGTTCCATCTGCCATGCCCCCTGCCCACAGAGCCAGTGTGCGGACATCCTCTTGCAGTCTATTCCTGTCCCCCTCGCTGTTCAACTTTTATCTAATCCAGGGATACTTAACCTTTTGTATGCCATCGACACCTTTGGCAGACCAGTGAAGCCCATGGACCAGCCATGATGAAATGACTCGATGGGCCAAATGGGTGAATTCTGCTCCTATATCTTATAGTCTTATAATTGAAGGAAATGCTAAATTTCAGTTAGAGGTGAGTGAAAATAAACATGCAAATTCCTTCTCATCCAAGTTCATGGACCCCCTGCTCTAATCCACAACTCATCGACATAATTATAGAACTTTATGCTTCACATGTGTTTAAATTGCCAATTCACTCCCGAAGAGAGCACAGATGCCAGCAGTGACCCGGGAGCTCTGCTGTCCACCGGTCACTCCTCCCACCCTACAGCTGCTGACCCTTTAATTTCCTCTCAGCCCCAGTCTCCTGCCTTCCCCGCTAGAGCAGGGCTTCCCAACCTTTTTTATGCCGTGGACCAATACCATTAAGCAAGGGCATTGTAGACCCCCTGATCTGGGACCAAACATCCAGAACTGCATGATCTTCTAAGATTAGTAACAACATTTCACTTCCTTTCCCCATTCCTGCGTCTTTCTGAGCACCTTGAAGGTTAAGTGCACAGCCCCGTCCTTTCATCAAGTCCAGTATCAGTTGATGACTCGACATCATAATCCTACTTGGCCTATTCGTGCCGACAGCTCAATAACACTATTCACAGGATCCTGTGCTTGTTCACAAACTTTCTAAACCCAGTTTGTATTTCCTTGTTTTCTCTCTGAACTTGCTTCCATTCAACATGCTCTATTCATTTGAACAACTTATTACATTTTTAAAAAATGATACAGCAACAATTGTCAGGGAAATACTGCTGCTTTGCTGTGTTGTTTTGGATAAGATGCCTCAAGGTACCTTTTCCGTACTCACTGGAGTGAGGAAGAATCGCCTCACTGAAACCTATCGGAAGTTGAAAGGCCTTGATGGAGAGCATATGGAGAGGATGTTTCCTGTGGTGGGGGAATCTAAGACCAGAGGATAGAGGGGCTGCATTTAGAACGGAGAAGAGGAGCAATTTCTTTAGCCAGAGAGTGGCGAATCTGCAGAATTTGTTGCTACAGGCAGCCGTGGAGGCCAAGCATTTGGATATATTTAAAGCAGGAGTTGATAGATTCTTGAACAGTCAGGGCATGAAGGGTAGGAGATTGGGTCCGAGAGGGAGAATGGATCAGCCATGATGAAATGACAGAGCAGACTCGATTCTAATCCTGCTCCTATATCTTAGGGTGTAAACATTTCCATTCAGACCAGAGCCTAGGTTGCACCACAGACAGAAAATTGGTAAATAACAGGGAAAGGGAAAAGATTTGTCAAAAATGGAGAGAAATGTACAAGAAGACAAGCTGGATCTCGTTTACCTGCAGCTGCACGAGCCCGTGATGAGGAACTGCTGTGTGCTAGTTTCTGCTGAAGCATGACTACAGGACAATCATCTTCCTACAGGTTGTAACTCTCAGGGACTTGGGCTTTAATATTCTTATTATTTTCGTGACAGTATGTTTTACTTTTATTGTAATTTTATGTGTTAACTGTGCCTTGTGCTGTGTGTGACTGCTGGGACTGTGTTTTGCCCCTTGGCCCTGGAGCAACACTGGTTCATTTGGCTGTATTCATATGTATGGTTGAATGAC
Source organism: Hypanus sabinus (assembly GCF_030144855.1). Classification (NCBI taxonomy): domain Eukaryota; kingdom Metazoa; phylum Chordata; class Chondrichthyes; order Myliobatiformes; family Dasyatidae; genus Hypanus; species Hypanus sabinus. The sequence continues at coordinate 18,720,277 of NC_082734.1, forward strand.
AATTAAACTTGAACTTGAATAAGGTGAGTTTCCTTTGGTTTGTACAAGGACCATTGCTTTCAGCGAGTAATAATAATATGGGAACAGGCCCTTCGGCCCATCGTCTTCATGCTGACCATCAACAACCCCATATACACTAATGTTACGTTAATCTCATTAACTCCCCTGGAACTGGACCACTCACTGAGCAATTAACACACCAACCTGAATGTCTTTAGGACTTCGAAGGAATCCAGAGAACCCTGGGTCACGGGAAGAACGTGCCGATTCCGAGGTCAGGGCTGAACCCGGGTGGCTGAACTGAGAGGCAGCAGCTTTACCCACTCTGCCACTTTGTAGGAGAGCAGCATCCATCATCAAAGATCCCCACCACTCAGGCCACACTCTTTTCTCCCTGCTGCCATCATCAGGCAGAAGGTACTGGTGTCTCAAGTCTCTCACCAACAGGTTCAAGTACAGTTACTATCCTTCAACCACCAGGCTTCTGAGAAGTTCCCACAACCAATGATCTCACCTTATCTTGTTATTTCATGCTCTCGTTATCTATTGCTATTTATTTATATTTGCATTTGCAAAGTTTGTGGCTCATTGATCCTGTTTACAGTTACTGTTCTATAGATTTGCTGAGTATGCCCGCAGGAAAAAGAACCCCAGGGTTGTATGTGGTGACATGTATTACTCCGATAATATATTTTACTTTGAGTTTTGGACTTTGCACTCTTCTCTTACTGCACAGATGATTAGGATGGATATAAGGGCACAGATCTCAGAAACACGAGAGCTGAGGCAGGCAAGCAAAGGCCAGCAGCGCGGCAGCAGATTAAACTTAATGCTGAAATTCTAAAGTGCTACATTTTGGGAGCAAGACTGAATGACGGGTACAAGATCAGAGAGATCTGGAGCTAAAAGAGGATAGTTCATTGAAAGTGGTAGAGCGATAGAGGAAGCAATTTATAAAGCATGCAGATCCAGGAGTTCACTAGTTTATCCTCAGGTAAAGTACTGCGGAGTGTCATTTCCACTTCAGGAATGATGTGAAGGCTTTGGAAAAGGCGTGGAAGTGATTCCCAAAGAGATTCCAGAGATTAATTGAGCAGCTAAGGTTGTTCTTGTTGGAACAACGTCATGAACCCTTCAGACCAGCAGGGGGTGCCACATTGTGGCGGATCTCCATGCTCCTGAATGTAATTTATCTGAGTTCATTAGAGTTGTTTAATAACTACTTTTATTATTAGGCTCTCACTGTGCTTTTCGTCACACTCATTAAGTGATTACGGTTTCCCTATGCTTAGCGTGATTTGTTTTTAATTTCGACCTGCACAGGTTTCCCGTGTTTTATCACAAAGCAAGAGAAAGTCTGCAGATGCTGGAAATCCAAAGCAACACACACAAAATGCCAGAGGAACTCAGCAGGTCAGGGAGCATCAATGGAAAGAGGAAACAGTCAACGTTTCGGGCCAAGACCCTTCATAAGGAAACGTCGACTCTTTGATCTTTTTGACAGATGCCTAGCTTGCTGAGTTCCTCCAGCTTCCTGTGTTTTACAGTATGTTCTGTTTAAGGTTATCCTGGACCAGTACTCAAGGCTGAATTCTGGATTCAAGTTCTGTGTGAACCACTGTTCTGTGTGCTCAAGTCCCCAGTAAATGAGCTCTTGGTTTGATTGCTCCTTGCATTATTCTCCAAATAGATCTTCCTCGTTAATTTCGATCCCTGAGTCTGCAGATCATTACAAACAGTGGAGGCTGCAAGGGGGTCTGGTATAGGTATATATCAAGGGAATCGAGAGAGCCCTTGAAAGGGGAAGAAAGAGGGGGCAAGTGAAGAACCAAGAGTGACAGGACGGTTTTGTTACCCCTCCTGCTCAGTGGTTGGGGGTCTGAGACGGATTCAATTACGGTGTTTAAAAGCGATTTGTGTCTGCAGGGGAGAGTTGTTGCTGGCTGTGGGGAGAGGGAAGGGGGGGAAGGAGAGGATGAGTAGAACTAGTCCTCCTTTCACACTGAGTTTCAGGAAAATGCAAGTGTGCGTCTCAGAACCACAGAAAGTAAATTTACCGAAGAGCAGAGCTCCCAGGCCGGACTTCCTGCGCTGGGACTGTCGTCGAACTATCTGGAAATGAAGACAAAGGTGTGAGAGGCCACGGTAAAACATTGCTCAACCTCAGGTTGACTGAAAGCAACAAACCCAGAGCTCAGCCCCCAGCATCTTCTTTGCAGAAACATCTCCTGGACAAGGCCAGTGTACTGGCCACGGCATCAACAGAAACATGACCTCACTCCGAACCGAGGCTAGTACCCAGTTTACAGACCACACTCAGCCGGTCTTTGCAGAGCACAGCTGCACTAGCGTGGGCATTTCTGGACCCAGTCACTCAAAAGCCACGGACCCCTTACTCCCAAATCACTTCCCCTGCACCCACCCATTCCCAGCTCCTGCACCTTTACTGCTGAACCTACATCAGTATGCCCTCCATTGCTTGCCCGCCTACACAGCCCTTACAGTGTGTCCAGCCTCCCTCCCCCTCCACCCCTTGTGCCACAATTGCTCCCTGTCCCTTCTACGACTCTGACAACCCCCGCCATTATCTCCACCCCATACCTGCATGTTGCTTGGGCTCCCTCAGTCCCCCTGACCTCTCACACCACGCCAGCAGAGCTTGGGGGACTGTTTAACCCTCATCCTCTCATCGAAAAACCATCACACCCTTTACGCTACAATTGGAGTATAAAAGTTGAGATTGTTTGCTGTGTAACCAAAACTATGTAGTCAGCTTTGAAGTTTGCTATTTGCTATGCATGTACCCAATTTAGTAGGAGAATGAAATCTTAAGAATGTAGAAGACAATGGTGTGTTCATGAGAGGTAGCTAAGAGATGTAGATTAGAACATGATTAAGTCAATGGGTAGAAACAATAGTGGCGGATGTACTTGTGATACGCAACTATAGACCGATTGCATATGCTAATGCAACTAAACCAGGAGATTGCTATAAAAAATGCTATGTCCAGGGATTGGTGGGCAATCAGCGACTAGCTCAATGACTGTCTCAGCTTTGATTTGCAAATTAAAGTTTAACCCTTCTTGAAGAATCTTCTGCGTCTCCTGGCCGATTGTGGGGCACAAGAAACCACGACACTACCAGCGTCCCGGGCAGAAAGCCCTGCCTGGTCACTCACCTTGTTGAAGTTTGGCAGTGGCAACTGGGAGTTGTTCAGCTGGCCCTGCTCTGCTATCAAATAGGCCAGATGTTTGCTCCTCTGCGCTTCAATCATCACATCTGTCAGTGACCCAGCGATCTTCATCGACTCCTGAAGAGAAATCATCAGTTGTTTAATGCACAGATCTGCAAGTGGGAGGCCAGCTGACAAAATAATTTCAGGTCATGATGAAAATGGTCTGGACTGGGCTATAGAGAGGGTAGAGCACACAGGCAGTTGGCAGTGGGGAGTAGGGTGTGGGCTACACCCCCAACTCCTCCAGCCTGCTCCCATGGTTGACGAGGCCACTGCTGATGTGATCTGGGTCTCAGCTCTACCTTCCTGTCCATTCCCTACGACAACATGGAACAACCATTTATCACAGCTTTAAATGGACATTATATGACAGGCATAAATTGTCAGCCCAGTTTAAATGGGTGCCCCCGATTCTGAAACCACACCCCTTGTTCAATCTTGCAGAAGCACCTTCTCATTGCCCGTTTCTGCAAGACAACTTCTCCTTCTTCTAAATTTCCAGTGAGTGTAGACTTCCTCCACTCAATTTGTCAAACTTGTCACCTGCCGCCACGCTTACTCACAGGTCAAGGACCCTATCAGTGGTGATAACCATCGCTGGAGAGGTTCTGTGCAAACTAGGGTGACCACAATGTGGTTGTTGCTGCTGAATCAACTGACTTCTTCCATCTGGAAGTTCCCAAACACATCCAAGTCAGCTTGAACATTCTCCAAAGCCAAATTAACCATTCATATGAATGAAATAGCTACCAGGTGACTGGCTCACGTTACCCAAGTGTTTCAGTGATTTATCACATTTGGAGAACTACACTGAATACAGATCTAGACTTACTTAACCATCAAGGTGATGAGAAATCGACAACTTCCTTCCACCTGCGTAACACGCTGTGCTTTAAGAGATCCTAGACCATAAGACATTTGTGCTGAATCAGGCCATTTGGCCCATCAAGTCTACTCATTTCATCATGGCTGATCCATTTCCCTCTCAACCCCAATCTCCTGCCCTCTCTCTGTAACATTTCACGCCCTGACTAATCAAGAACCTATCAACCTCTGTCTTGCGTATACCAAGTGACTTAGCATCCACAGCAGCCTGTGGCAAGGAATTCCACCACTCTCTGGCTAAAGAAATTCCTCCTCATCTCCATTCTAAATGGATGACCCTCTATTCTGAGGTTGTGCCCCTTGTTTCCCCCACTATAGGAAACATGCTCTCCACATCCACTCCATCTAGGCCTTTCAACTTTTGATAGGTTTCAATGAGATCCCTCCTCATTCTTATTAATTCCAACAAGTAAAGGCCTGGAGCTCCTCATAAGGCAAGTCTTTCATTCTCGTGAACCTCTTTTGAACCCTTTCCAATTTCAGCACATCCTTTCTGAGATATGGGGCCCAAAACTGCTCACAATACCCCAAGCAAGGCCTCGACAGTGCCTTATAAAACCCCAACATTATATCTTTTCTTTAAGTAAGGGACTTCAAACTACTGACAAATCAATGACAGATTTAGTTCTCCTTTATCACCTTGCACTACAATGGTTTCTTTGTTCTGTGTTTTTTTTTGATAAAAGCTATCCACAATTTGTTTATCTTGTGATGCTGCTCCAAGTTAAGTTTTTCATAAAACTTGTGCATGGTCTCTTGACTTTAGCACACTGGTTGAACGCCCAAGTTGGTGTGGTCTTTTATCAATTCTGTTATGGTTATTACTCTATTACGGATTTATTGAGCATGCCCGCAAGAAAATGAATTTCAGGGCTGTATGTGGTGACATATATGTACTTTCATGATAAATTTACTTTGACTTCAACGTGTACTTGTGCATATGACAATAAACTCAACTTTGACTTTATTATCAGCTTCCTTCTGTCTAATGACTGTTTCAAGTTAGCATTTACTGGTCCCCCTCTCCATATTCACAATAATGTACTTCACAGCAACATTAATTCTATACAAAAGTTTCAAGTTATTTATTAATGATCTACTTCTCCTTCGTTTTAATTATTTAGTTCTTCCTAAATGTGCAAAATACGTGCTCTAAGCAGTCTATTACTGATGCACCCTGTCCTTAATAGTTGATGATTATATCGTAATTTATGTATTTTTATACTTCTGAATCATACAGCTTTAAATAATCAATGAGTGAACCACTGAAAATTATGTTCTGACACTGGTCTTGCCCCTATCTGTACATGACCTGTATCCCACTTAATTCTTTAATAGTCCTTTACACTGTTCACAATCCCAGCAATATTAGTGTCATTCACAAACTTGCTGATCCACCTATCTATATTTTCATCCAAGTCATGGTTACATGTCACAAATACGGACTTCATAGCAGCCTGCCACCTGTCCTCTCTTGTCTTCTACGGGAAAGCTGGTTCGGAGTTCGAACTTGCAATTCACCCTGGATCCCGTGGATCTTTGTATGGCTTCCCTGCCACTGACAGGAGGCTCGCTGGCCTATAATTACCTGGATAATCCCAATTTGCCTTGTTTGCTACTCTTCAGTCCTCTGGGACCTTGCCTATTGCTGTGAGGACACAAAAAAGATCTTTGTCAAAGCCCCAGCAACCTCCTCACTTGCTTCTTTCAATATTCTGCGGTATATGCCATTAGGCCCTGGGGATTTATCCACCTCCATGCTTTTCAAAAGACACAACACTCCCTGCTCCTTAATTCAAAACATCCCACACATTAGCATGTCTTACTTTGTTTTCACATTCTTTCAAATCCTTTTCTTTAGTAAATACTGATACAACACACTTATGCTACATGTTCTGACCCCAAGCACAAATTCCTTTCTTTAACCTATACATAACGCATTAAGCTTCAAATGTCCATGACTGAATTTTCTGTTGTTTGCAGCGTTTTATTGTTAATTCTTGCTGACTTTCTCCAGTGTAACCCAGTCCTTTGCTACCTGCTACTGATTGAGGTCTCCTCCAGTATTATAGGGTCATTATCATAAAATCATTCAGCTCAGAAAGAGGCCCTTCAGCCCACTCTCTCCATGCTCACCATCGAGTGCACTTCTACTTCAATCCCATTTACCAGGACTTGGTTTGTAGCCTTTTAAACTTCGGCCACTCAAGTGCTGGTTCAGATATTGTGAGAGTCTCTGCCTTCACTACCTTCTCAGGCGGTGCATTCCAGATTCCAACCGTCCTCTGGGTGAACAACTCCTTATATTCCTTCTAAAGCTGATACCTCTAAACTGTGGGTTCCCTACCTGGGGTCCACAGACCCCTTGGTTAATGGTAGGGGGTCCATGGCATAAAAAAGGTTGGGAACCCCTATGCTCTCTGGTTTTCGATACCTCTGTTCCAGACACGTTTTCCCTGCCTATACTCATGCTGTTTGTGATGCATTACATTTTTTCTACTTCACTTTTCTCGACATACTTACTCACTGCCCATTATGCCAGTGGTGCTTACGGCAGCAATAAAGTTTTCTCAATGCCATTTCTGTAACAACTGTTTTTTGTCCAGTCAGGGTTGGTTACCCTGAGCTGAACCCCCGAAACCTGGATGACTGGTGGACCAATCTTAGTCTGCCCTCTACCCTTTGATCTGTGGGCATTTGTGACCCCACAAGGCCCTGACTCCAGCCAACATGGCTCTCTGGGTCATTGAGGCACGCACACCTCCAAACCCGACTGCAAGGTTGTGGTCCTCCTGGAGGATTCACCACTTTAGGTCATAAGGCCATAAGACATAAGAGCAGAATTAGGTCATCTGGGCCATCAAGTCTGTTCCGTCATTCTATCATGGCTAATTTATTATCCCTCTCGACCCCATTCTCCTGTCTTCCCCCAAAACCTCTGATGCATTGATTAATCAATAACCTATTAACCTCTGCTCTAAATATACCCTGTGAATTGGCCTGCACAGCCATCTGTTGCAACGAATTCCACAGATTCACCAAAGAAATTGTACTTTCATCTCTGTTCTGAATGGATTTTCCTCTATTCTGAGGCTGTGCCCTCTGGTCTTATTGGAGTATAAAAGATGAAATTGTTTGCTGTGTAACCAGAACTATGTAGTCAGCTTTGAAACTTGCTATTTGCTATGCATGAACCCAATTTAGTAGGAGAATGAAATATTAAGAATGTAGAGGACAATGTTGTGTTAATGAGAGGTAGCTAAAAGATGTAGATTAGAACATGATTAAATCAATGGGTAGAAACAATAGTGGCGGGTGTGTGTGATACGCAACTATAGACCGGTTGGATATGCTAATGCAACTAAACCAGGAGATTGCTATAAAAAATGCTATGTCCAAGGATCGGTGGGCAATCAGCGACTAGCTCAATGACTGTCTCAGCTTTGATTTGCAAATTAAAGTTTAATTCCTCTTGAAGAATCTTCTGCGTCTCCTGGTCGTTTGTGGGGCACGAGAAACCACGACAGTCTCAGACTTCCCCAGTATAGGAAGCATTCTCTCCACATCCACTCAGTCTTCAAAACTCCAATGAGTTAGGACCCAAAGCCATCAAATGCTCCTCAGATGTTAAGCCTTTTATTCCTGGGATAGCTCTCGTGAACCTCCTCTGGACCCTCTCCAATGTCAGAACATCATTTCTTGGGTAAGGAGCCTAAAACTGCTCACAATACTCCAAGTGCGGTCTGACTAATGTCTCATAAAGCCTCAGAATTACATCCTTGCTCTTGTATTCTAGTCCTCTCAAAATTAATATTGATACTGCATTTGACTTCCTCACCACCAACTTAACTTGCAAGTTAACCTTTAGGGAATCCTACATGAGTACTCCCAAGTCCCTGTGACTCTCAGATTTTTGAATATTCTCCCCATTTAGAAAATAGTCCACACCTTTAATCCTTCTGCCAAAGTGCATGGCCAAGTCACTTCCCAACACTATACGCCATCTGCCACTTCTTTGCCTATTTCCCCAATCTGTCTAAGTCATTTGGCTCCCTTTATTCCCACTTTCTGCCTCTTGCCAGCCAATCTCTATCCATGCTATTACTGATTTTTTCTGTAACACTATGTCTCTTATCTTGTTAAGCAGCCTAATGAGCGGCACTTTGTGAAACGCCTTCTGAAAATCCAAATAAACAACACCCACTGACTTCCCTTTGTCTGTCCTGCCTATTATTTCGTTAACGAATTCCAACAGGTTTGTCAGGCAAGATTTCCCCTTTAGAAAACTATGCTAACTTTGACGTCCAACGTACTCCAAAACCTTATTCCTTAATAAAAGACTCTAACATCTTTCCAACCACTGGAGTCAGGCTAACTGATCAATAATTTTTCTTCTGCTTCCTTCCCTTCTTAAAGAACAGAGTGACAATTTTCCAGTCCTTGGAAACCATTCCAGGATCTAGTGATTCTTGAAAGATCATTACCAATGCCTCCCCAGAACCCTGGGGTATAGTCCATCTGGTCCAGGTGACTTAAATACCTTCAGACCTTTCAGCTTCCCAAGCACCTTCTCCTTAGTAATAACAACACTCACTGCCCCTGATACTCTCGCATTTTTGGCATTCCGCTGGTGCCTTCCACAGCAAATTTGTGTATTCAGTTTGTCTGCCATTTCTTTGTCTCCCATTACTACCTCTCCAGCATCATTTTCCAGCAGTTCGATATCCATTCACGTCTCTTTTATTCTTTATATATCTGGAAAAACTTTTTTATATTATTAGCTAGCTTACCTTCATAATTCATCTTTTCTCTCCAAATGGCTTTTTTAGTTGCCTTCTGTTGTTTAGGAAAAACTTCTCAATCCTCTCCCTTCCCTCTGATTTTTGCTGTATTATAGACCTTCTCTTTTGCTTGTATGCTGTCTTTGACTTCCTTGTTAGCCACAGTTGCCTCATTGTTCCTATGGGATACTTCTTCATCTTTGGGATGTATCTTTCCTGTGCCTTCTGAATTTCCTCCAGAAACACCAGCCATCTGTTCAGCCATCATCCCTGCAGGTGTTCCCTTCAAATCAACTTTAGCCAGCTCCTCTCTCATGCCTCTGTAATACCCTTTACTCCACTGTAATACTGATACATCCAATTGTAGCTTCTCCATCTCAAAATGCAGGATGAATTCTATCATATTATGATCACTGCTTCCTAAGGGCTCCTTTACCTTAAGCTCCATGACCAAATTTGGGCCATTTCATAACACCCAATCCAGAATTGCTGCTTTCCTTAGCGGGCTCAAACACAAGCTCCTCTAAAAAGCCATCTCATAGGCATTCTACAAATTCCCTGACTTAGGATTCAGCGCCAACCTAATTTTCCCAATCTACCTGCATACTGAAATCCCCCCATGATAATCGCAACATTGCCCTTTTAAACTGCCTTCTCTATCTCCCATTTTAATTTGTAGCCACATCTTGGCTATTGCTCGAAGGCCTGTATATTAGGGTCTTTTTACTCTTGCAGTTTCTTAACTCTACCCACAAAGATTCTACATCTTCTAATCCTATGTCACCTCTTTCTAAGGATTTGATTTCATTTTTTACAACAGAGTTAGCCCCTCTGCCTACCTGCCTGTCCTTTCCATACAATGTTAAACTCCCAACTATGATCTTCTTTCAGCCACAATGTCATACCTTTAACTGATTATTTACCTTATTCCGTATACTGCATGCAAATATAACACGTTCAGTCCTGTATTCACCACCCTTTTGATTTTGGCTCCTGGTTACACTTTAACTCATCCCACTGACTACAACTTTGCCCTAGCCTTCCTCACAGACTCACTACACACTGCATCTACTTATCTACCAACTGCCTCATCCACAGCCCCATCACTCTGGTTCCCACCCTCCTGCCAAATTAGTTTAAACTCCTCCCAAAAACTCTAGCAAACCTGCCCCCAAGGTTATTGGTACCCCTCGGGTTCAGTTGTAACACGTACTTTTTGTACAGGTGATCTCTTCCTCAGAAGACAATGATCCAGGAATCTGAAACCCTCCCCTTGCCCCAATTCTTCAGCCATGCATTCGTCTGCCAAATCATCCTATTCTTACCTTCACTGGCATATGGCACAGGCAGTGATCCAGAGACTACTACCCTACAGGTCCTACTTTTCAGCTTTCGGCTCAACTCCCTATACACTCTTCAGGACCTCCTCCCTTTCCCTACCAATATGTACCACGGCTTCCTGCTGTTCACCCTCTCCGTTTAGAATGCAGTGGACCCGATCCGAGACATCTCTGACCCTGGCCCTGGGAAACAACATGTCATCTGGGGGTCTCTTCCATGTCCATAGAATCTGCTTTCTGCTCCTCTAATTACGGAACCTCCTATCTCTACTTCACTCCGCTTCTCCTCCCTTCCCTTCTGAGCCTCAGGGGCAGAGACCCGGTCAATGTGGTTTCCCCCTGGTAGATTGTCCCATCCCCAACAGTACCCAAAGCGGAATCCTTATTATTTTCTGTGCGTTACCCATCTACTCAGCCCTTGCGGCTGCACTGGAGTCTCCGGTCACGCTGCAAAGAAATCTCAAGCGGGCTCGATGTGGTCTGTGTACATCCCGGGATTAACCCAAACAACTGAACCACTTCCTTCTCAGCTGTCATAAACAAGTAATCCTTCCCTCATCCTGCTTTGGTGTCTTCTTTTATGAACACTGTTCCGATACAGAGGTATTATTTTAATGGAATATATTGTTGGTCCTTCACTTGTAACCAGCTCCCCCGTCACACACTGATCATCAGACACAGTGCTTGAGTTAATTATTTCTGAACTATCACACGCTCTGCAACTGGCTATTTGTCACTGAACGACCTCTCATCACATTTGTTAATTGATTCATTCATTTGCCCATTACGTCCCCGGCGTTCAGGGCAGCAGTGAATTGTCTGTCCATACCGTTGTACACAGGTGTGGAGGGATTCTTGATTGCTCTTTCCTTAACAAATCTTTTTAACCAGTTAGGGTTGTCAACCCTGAGCTGAACCCCCAAACCTGGAGGACCAGTGGACCACTCTTAGTCTGGCCTCTACGCTTTGACCTGTTTGGTTTGGGTGACCCTACCAGGAGCCAAAGGATAAAGCCCTGACTCCAGCCAAAGGATAAAGCCCTGACTCCGGCCAACATCACTCTTCAGGTCATTGAGGCACGCAAGCCTCCAAACTCTACGACAAGGCTGTGGAGGTCATTTGTTAATTATTAGGAGCTCACTACAAAGTATATTATCGGCAGTTTATCGTTGACCGGCTGTTCATCACTTTTTTCTCAGCTGCCAATTGCTGCCTGGCCATGAAACAACAATACCAGAGCATAAGCTGACTCCTCCATCACGCAACACACACAAAATGCTGGTGGAACACAGCAGGCCAGGCAGCATCTATAAGGAGAAGCACTGTCGACATTTCTGGTCCATTACCCAATAAATGCAGTGGTGCTAGAGAGCTTGTGAACCCTGCAGTATTGTTTTACAAACCTGAGTAATACTCGAGATTCAAAAGTCTCCATAGCTTGGGTAACTTCTCTAAAGTATTCCATACTGCTGTTTGCTATTGCTTGCATGTGGGTGGGGGGGTAGTGCAAGTGGGGGGAGGATCGATGCGTCTGCTGCTGCTTGTGTGTGTTATTTATTTAATTGGCTCTTCTTTATCTAGTTTTATGGACTTGTGTGAAGATCTTATCACACTCTAGGTCATATTCATGCAGAAATAGAGAAAGTTCTACAGGTTTCACAAACTTTCTAGCACCACTGTACTTAGCAAGCCCAAAAGCAGGCTTGCCGGCCTGAGCCACCTCGTCTGGACCTCGTGATAAGTTTCGAACGGCACTGGACCTTTATGAGAGAATCGGCATCTTCGATCTGCGATGGAATGTCTGACAACGTGTTGAAGATGGAAGCTGAATTTTCTGACTGGATGAGTTCCTCTTCCTAAAAAAGAGAGCAATGAATTTTAATTTATGAAGCACTTTAGTACCTACTCCAGGCATCTCACCAGGTACAGGTGTGGCTGCATTTCAGATGTGAGTAACTCTATACAGCAAAAGCAAAGGAATGAGAACTGCACGAATGACCATCTGGTGAGTTTTAGTGTATCTTCAGAGAGAAGTAATGTTCAGAATACTGATAAACTCCCTGAGCAACTTCAAACAGCATGGCGGGCACTCATGTGACTTGGTGTATCTAGCCTTACACAAAATAATTAAAAAGATAAGACGTCCAACATTAACGCACACCTTTATCAAACAATGCTGTGCACACATCCTGGCTGAGCTGACACGCCCAGGAATGCTCCGCATTTGACCTGCAGTATAACTGGCTCAAATCAAATCGTTCAATTTAATATCAGAGAATATGTCCTGAAGTTCTTACTCTTCACAGAGACACCCGCAAACCAAGAAGCCCCAAAGAATGAAAGACAGTAACTCAGAACCCCAAAACTCCTCTTCCCCCTCCCAGCACAAGCAGAAACATCGGCCCTCCCCTCACTTGCATCACAACCCCGCCCCACCATGCAAGCAATAGCAGTATAGAATAATTTGGAGAAATTTCCTGAGCTGTGGAGGCTTTTGAGTCTGGAGTAACACTCATGTTTGTAAAACAATGCAAATTTTAAAGGTAACCAGGGATGGTAGATGGAGCTAGATCTATTCTCACTATTTAGACCAAATAGTCATGAGGAATGTTGTAGTCACTGATACTTGCTCAATATCTAACAAGTTTTCTAACTAACTCAATATTTTACTTCAATTCCAAAAGCTACAAATTTAGTTATGTCTTCTAGTGAATTGCTTTATAAAGCACCTTTTATATTCATTTACATTTCCCTCTCCTTGCTCTGCGTGATGCTATTAAATTTCATCCGGGCTCTCCCTAATCATGTAAACATTCTCAATCTATCACTCTATCTTTAATTCTGGACTTATGATTTCCTGAAAATATTTTGCACTCAGTAATTTTGGCAAGTTCCTGTGTTCCAGTTAGGAGATTTCTTGGGATGGCCAGAGACTGTTCCTTCTCTCAATTGTAAATACTGACCCAAAGTAACAATTCAATATGTCCAGCAATTTACAAAATCACCATTATTTGTTTCAAAATAGGTCATGTTTCTCCTTCAGCCTTAATTTTCTCTTACAGTACAGAGCAAAAGTCTTAGGTACCCTAGATTTTTTATATGGTTTCAGATAGTGTGGCCTCCACAGAGCCCTGACTGCAACATCATCGGGGCTGTCTGGGATTACCTGGAGAGACAGACAGGAGCAAGCGAGACAGCCAAAGTTTGCAGAAGAACTGTGGCAAATTCTCCAAGATGCTTGGAAAAATCTACCAGCTGAGTTTCTTATGAAACTTCACAACAGTGTACCTATGAGAATTGATACAGTTTTGAAGGGTGGTCACACCAAATGTTGATTTGATTTAGCTTACTGCTCTTCATAGTAATTTTTTTGATATTTACAAATTTTTCACATCATCACTTTTGCTTTACAGAATTTTTTTACCCATGCCTAAGACTTATTGCACAGTACTGTAATTGTAAAAAAATACTGTGCTGACTTTGTTTACGTATGCAATTTTATTTCCACTGTTTCCACTCAATTTTTGTCTTTTTTTTATTGTTCTTTGTTCCTTTCTTGGCACTAGCCATTGTGATATTGTACAGATTTTCTCTTTCTTTAGAATGTCCCTTATCTTTGAGGATACTTTGAATATTGCATACAGTTCTGGTCACCCCACTATAGGAAGGATGTTGAACTTTGGAGAGGGTGCAGAAGAAGTTTACCGGGATGCTGCCTGGTTTAGAGGTCACGTGCTATCACGAGAGGCTGGACAAACTTGGGTTGTTTTCCCTGGAGCGTCGGAGGCTGAGGGGAGATCGGATAGACGGTTTACAAGGTTATGAGGGGCAGAGATAGAGTAGACAGGGAGTATCTGTTTCCCAGGGTTGAAATGTCTAATCCCAGAGGGCACGCATTGAAGGTGAGAGGGGGGAGTTTCAAAGGGGATGTGAGGGGTAAGTTTTTTTACTCAGAGAATGGTGGATGCCTGGAATGTGTTGCTTAGTATGGTGGTAGAGGGAAATACATTAGAGGCTTTTAAGAAATGTTAAGAGAGGTACATGAATGTGTGGAAGATGGAGGAATATGGATGTTGTGTAGGTAGGAGGGATTAGTTTTTGGGTTTTTAAAACTTACTTTAGCTAGCACAACATTGTGGGTTGAAAGGCCGGTTCCTGTGCTGTACTATTCTATGTTCTATGTACAAAATATTCTACATCACGGTTAATCCTTTTACCTTCGCCAATACACTATTTTTATCCACTCTCAGATACTCTGAGAATGTCAGGGACAACTTTAACCAAATACAAAATCTTAGAATCACCTTCCAATTTCCCTTCCATTGCACACAATCATATTATATTAGGTATTAGGTAGGTTCACTCTTTTAAAGACTGTTAGCTAAATCTGGCCCATTACTAAATTAAGATGACTTGTTTCTTGCTAGTTTTGGTCATCTTGTTGCAGAAAATCATCCTGAACATCACATTTCATTCAAAATCTAATCTATTTAGCTCAATCTAAATTTTGCTTGCCTAAATACTGCAAGTACACATTTGCTTCTTATACCATCTCTTACTGGGGTCTTCCACGCCTTCCCATGCTGTTTAAGCACAGGACTACGACATCGTAATTGTAATTGCATTAGAGAAAGCTGTTTGCTCCATCAAGTCAACGATAGCGCTTTGTTCAGCTGTCTTGTTTAGGTTTCTCTTTCAAAATTCTTTGGGTTTGGAAATTGACAAAAACTCTGAAATTTACTGCCTGTACATAATTACTCTTCAGAAACCCCCAAGCTAAGGTAATCTTTTTGTTATTGTCAGGATTCTAAACCAGTGACAATGGAGGAATAGTGATAAATTTCCAAAGCAGAATGCTGCACGACAGAGTGTGGTGGGGCTCGCAGCCAACTACTGCCCTTTTCCTTGTTGGTGAGAGAAGTCATACGTTTGACAGGATCTGGGTGAGTAACAGCAGTGCCTGTTGTAGATGGTGCACACTGAGGCATCCATGTGCCAGTGACAGAGGGTATGACTGTTTAGACAGGGGATGTGTCAATCAAGTGGGCTGTGTTGTCTTGGGCTAATTCCTGAGATGGAAGGGTTGACTTATCATGAATGGCATAAAAATTCATATCTCTATTACAACCATAAGACGGAATTAGGAGCAGAATTAGACTATTTGGCCCAGTGAGTCTGCTCTGCCATTCTATATTTTGTTATTTTGAAAAGGAAGATATCTTATTGAAACTTGTCTGAATGAGCAAGACAGATAGACATTGAGATGGTGGGAGGGTCTCAAAGGAAGGACAATGAGACAAAGAGGAGTTTCTTCTTGAAGAAGGTGGTGAACATAGAGGGTTGAGAAGGCTATATCAATGGAGATATTTACTTCACTCATTCATTATGTACTGTGTCATATGCCTTGACCATGATTGTTTTTGGCCAATTTTACAAAAGTGGTTTTCCATTGCCTTCTTCTGGGCAGTGTCTTTACAAGGTGGGTGGCCCCATTGTCAATACTTTTCAGAGATGGTCTGCCCAGTGTCAGTGATCACATAACCAGGACTTGTGATGTGCACCAGTTGCTCATACGACCATCCACCACCTAATCCCATGGCTTCACGTGACCCTGATCAGGGGGGCTAAGCAGGTGCTCTTGCAGGCCAGTGGAGGGAAGGAGCGCCCCACCACTCCTTCAGTAGACGCATCTCCACTCAACCACCCAGATATTTAATAAGGAGTGGAGTTTTAGAAATATAGGGGAGTTGAGGGCAATATGGAGTTAGTAGAATCTAGAACTCTGTCATGCATGGTCCAAGCCGGGCTGTGAAAGGAGAAATGTTGGACATGGGGCTAACAACCTCATCCTGTAAAAACCCACAGAAATGCCAACAGAAGTCTCAAAAAACTCATCCCCGGGAGAGGAAGGACACTAAGAAGATGGGCTGCATCTAAGGGAAACTTGAAAGACTGGTCCAGGACGGACGACTCTGGTGAGCTGCTGGTAGTGTTGATGAGCTTAAGCAAGAATAAAAATTTAGCCAATAACAGGTTTGAGAGTTGAGTCTTGTGTAATCTTCTCCACTGCAACAATGCCACTTGGTTAAGTGAAAAAGAGCTCATTATAGCTGAGCTTCTCACTTCCCACCTTCTCTGTGGGTGCTCGCACTGGCACAGCCATCGCCCCATTACCCCAATGTTAAAATGAATCAAACCAGGATACAAGACTTTTCTCCAAGCTGCTTACTATTCAAGAATATCCCCACTGTTCAAAAACACTCCATTACTCTCCAACCAACTGTCTGAATGTAGGCAGCTCATAATGGACACTTGCTCCACTTGGGGACATTGCAAAATGGTCTATTTTTTTGGTTTGCTTGCTATTTTCCTCTGTAATTATTTCTGTGCATCCCGGACAATGTAGAGCAGGGGTTCCCAACCTTTGTTTATGCCTTGGATCAATACCACTAAGCAAGGGGACCGTGAACCTTTAAGTTGGGAACCCCAATTAAAGATTTTACAGGTTACAGTCATACATCACAAAAACAGGCCCTTCTGCCCATTACATCTATTCTGACGAAGCACCCGTCTATATTAACCCCATTAATGAGCCATTAATGAGGTCTGTAGCCAGCTATACCTTGGCAATTCAAGTGTTTACCTTGATATTTCTAACGTGAGAGTACTCGCTTCTCCGTCCCACCCAGGCAGGTTTCTCCGCCTTGGCCCATTCTTTAAAAGGTGTGGTGACTAAAATGTTGTTGCTGCAGTTCTCAGTACAGTATTCCTGCATGGCTGTGAGGTAACTTGTTGATGGTTGGTAGGGATTGGGTCTACAGAGCTTGAATAGGGATGGTGGGTAACCAGCCACCACAGCATAACCAAACCTTTGTGGCCATAGTATTAAAGAGGTTGGTTTGAGTTGAGCTCCCAGTCAGTGCTAACCCCAGGACGATGATGCACTAATGATAAACTTGAAGATGGTAGTGCTATTGAATGATAAAGATGCATCGACTTTCTCTTGTTGGTCGACTGCATGGTGGAAATCTGACCTGCCTTTTCCAGAATATTGTCTAGACCTTGTTGCCAGTGGGCATGAACGTGGAAAATGTTTGGAATTCCAGCCTCCATCTCCATGTCTGGCCTGATGGAATGGGACTATTGATGAAACAATAATCTGAGATGGTCAGGTTTTGGACAATCCAATAAGAGCCTGATAATTTACTATCTGATTATTTGGAAACCCCAGAGGTCTGGTGTCTGGAACACCAGGTAATGTTTGTCATGCATCCATACCACCCACCAGGCCCAAATTCCTGCGTGCTTTTCACTCAGCAGGGCCCTTTTTCCTGCTGACCTCAGCGCTGGGCCCAGATTCCCACAGTCCCTCCAACACACCGGGGCCCCGATTCCCACAGTTCCTCTAACACACCAGGGCCCCGATTCCCACAGTCCCTCTAACACACCGGGGCCCCGATTCCCACAGTCCCTCTAACACACCGGGGCCCCGATTCCCACAGTCCCTCTAACACACTGGGGACCCACTTACTGCACTCCCTTTCACACACTGGGGCCCAGGTTCCTACAGTCCCTTTCATACACTGGGGCCCCGATTCCCATTGTCCTTCTAACACACCGGGGCCCTGGTTACCACAGTACCTCTAACACACCGGGGCCCCGATTCCCACAGTACCTCTAACACACTGGGGCCCAGGTTCCTACAGTCCCTTTCATACACTGGGGCCCCGATTCCCACAGTTCCTCTAACACACCGGGGCCCTGGTTACCACAGTACCTCTAACACACCGGAGCCCCGATTCCCACAGTCCCTTAACACACTGGGGCCCCGGTTCCCACAGTACCTCTAACACACTGGGGCACAAGTTTCTGTACACCCTCGAACATACCAGGGTCCTGAATCCATGCCCTCTGTGACCAGTGGTATTCTGCAGGGATATATATCTGGATTGGTGAGCTGATTATTAAATCAGCAGGTGATACAAATAATCAGAGTCGTGGAGAGTGAGGAAGATTGTCAAATGATTCAGCTGGATATAGACTGGATAGAAAGGTTTTGATTACAAATTGGTGTGAGGCGCTATACTTTGGGAGGTTAAGTATATGATGAAAGCTTACAGTAAATGGCAGGATACTTAGGAGCTTTGTTGTACACAGGGAACTTGGGGTGCAAACCCAAAATAGCTCCCTGAAAGTGACAACTCAAGTTAATTGTGTGGTGAAGAAGGCATACAGCATATATCAGTCAGGTGTTGAGAATTAAAGTTGGCAAATCACATAATTCTATAAAGTTTCAGTTAGGTCACATTTGGGATGTTGCACACAATACAGGAAGGATGGGAAGGCTTCAGAAGAATTTCACTAGGTTGCTGTGGATCAGACTGTATTATCTATACTGAACGCTTGGAGATACGTGGAGTATTTTCTCCAGAGTGTCAGCGCCTCATATATTAAATGTGCGAGGAATTGATAGATTAGCCTTTTCTCAGTCAGGGAATCAAAGGATAGGGGCCATGTGTAAGCAGATGGGTTAGGTTAAAATTGGCATTGACAGCACAGGGATTGTGGGCTGCAGGGCTTGTTCCTGCATCGTTTCCATGCTCTACAGTATGTACCACCATCACGAGGAATGGGGTTATAATTACAGAGAATTCCAACTTTCCCAGTATCAACTGACTTTATGTTCATTGTTCAGAGGGAGTATAATTTCTAAGATGTATGTGGATGAGCTGGTATGTGGACAACCCTACTGGAGAAAGGCCGTGCTGGACAATCTAAGTGATGAACTGGGCAAGTGGTTGGAGTGTTAGGGGAGAACTTTCTGAAGATTGTGGGCATTAAGTTTCAAGGTTGTTATGGAATGGGCTAAGGATCGTCTGGAAGTTGAATGATAGTGGATTCCAACACCATAATCTGTCAGAGGTAGACTGGGAGAAGCACCCAACAAGTGTAAGTCACTCCAAGGTGAAGTGGTGAGAGTTCAGGGCCAATGTTCCCTGGAGGATGAAGTGTTGGGACTACAAATCAAAGGAACCATTGATGTCAAATAATATCAATGTCTGTGTAAAGAAAAGGAAATCATATAACAGGTACAGAGAACTGAAAATGGGAGAGGTGCCAGGGTGAACTAAAGAGCTTAGGAAGGCAAAGAGAGTCATGGAACATCGCTGGCAGAGAGATTTAAGGAAAAATCTAAAGCATTTTATGAATATTCTTTAGTCAGAGGGCAGTGAATCTCTGGAATTCATTGCCATAGACAGGTGTGGAGGCCAAGTCTTTGGGTATATATAAAGCATAGGTTGATAGCTTCTTGATTAGTAAGGGCATCAAAGAGCTACAGGGAGAAGGCAGGAGACTGGAGTTGAGATGAAATAAATCAGTCACGGTGGAATGGTGGAGTAGAGTCAATGGGTCAAATGGTCTATTCTTCTCCAACTTCTTATAGCCTGGTTTAATACTTTGAGCAAGAGCAGAACCAGGGAAAGATTGGGCCCCACAAGACCAATGGGCTCTCTGTGCATGAGCTAGTGGATGGACGTTTAGTCTTAAATGAATACGTCACATCTCTATTCACTAAGCATGAAGACACTGAAGTGAAATTCCAGAGTAAGTTGTCATTAAAAATAAGAATTAGATGTTTTAAACAGGCTTTAAAAAAGTGAAAAAATGCCCAGTACCTCATGAGATGTATCCCAGTCTCTGAGGGGGTAAGGGTGAACAAAAGGGATGGCCAAAGCTCTGACAAAGATTCCCACAAGTGCAAAAGCCAGTCTTGTGCCAACCGAATTCACTACACACAAAGGCAGGAAACTACTGAGAGCCCTGGACCCTTTGTGATCCTCAGCAATTAACATGAACGGCTATTGTGAAGCTCACAACAGTCGTACTGCCATAAACAATAGGGATGGGGAAAATGTATGGACACCTCTTCCCAAATACAGTCGATTCACTCAATACGGCTGTATGCATACCTTCATTTTCAGCATTCCCAAAGTGATCTGGAAGAGCAGAACAGAGCCCTCGCAGAAGAAAAGGTCCCAGACCCGGAGGAGGATGTTGATATGTACTACACTGGCAAATGCTGTCAAGAACCAGTGCAGGGTGATCAAGGACAGCTCTGGATACAACACAAAACAGGTTACCATTAGAAGGTGCAACTAAAGTAAAGACACAAGAGTCAGCTAGGATCCCGAGCAAACATGTGCTGGAGGACCTCATATGTCCTGATGCAGGGTTTCAATCCTGAATGACAGATGCCGCTCGACCTGCTGTGTTCCTCCAGCAGATTGTTTGTTATTGCACTCAAGTAAACATGCAGGCCAAGGGGTAAAGGGAAATGGGTTTGACACCAACTGTAAGGTGCCTTCCTTATTTGAAATATAAAACCCCAACAAGACAGCATTCTGCTTATATCTAGTCCAGGAAACCAGAGCGAAGTCAAAGCATCACCATGCAAAAATGATTAAGACAAATCTCAGAGGGACTTCATTACTCTGGACTTTCTGTGACTTAATTAGATTAGTTTGAGGAGAATTATATGGCACTGAAACAGGACCAGGTCCAACTCATCCATGCTGACCAAGGTTCCTTCTTGAGGTAGCCCCACTTACCTGCATTTGGCCCGTAATCATGAATCTGTCTTTAAACGCCTTGTAGGTGTTGTAATTGTACTCACCTTTCTCTCCCCTCGGCAGCTCCACTCATCCATTAGTGTGGTCATTGTAAGTTGTCCCGTGATTAGGCTAGCATTAAATTGGGGCTCAAAGGGCCAACTCTGCACTCAATCAACCAGTCAGTAACCAAATAACTGAAATAAAGCACATACTACCTCAGGAGACCCTCTATACAAGACAGACAACACCAGCACAATCTTTGGCTGACTGAGGAAAAGTGTATTTGAAAATGAAGACCGCAGGTTTGACACTAAACTCAAGCTCTATTAGACAGCGGTGGTCCCTGTCTTCCGATATATTTTTACAGCAGGCGTGGGAAAATGCTCCAAATTCACTGGGTGGAGAGATGATGCCTTTGTCCAGGCTAGCATCCCCCCCAGGATTGGGGCACTAAGTATATACAGTGGATTATACGGGGCAGGCCCTGTCATTCACATATCTGACACCAGGTTTCCAAAACCTGGTCTATTCTGAACTCTGTCTTGGAAAGAGATAATTGTGCAGACAGAGGAAAAGATTAAAGAATGTATATGAAGTCTTCCTGAAGAAATGTAGCATCCCCATCAGCTTCTAAGAGACTCTGGCCCATGGTATCTAAAGAAGGGACATTGTGACCTTTAAGCCCTTGTACTAGACACTCAGAGAAGCCCTGCGTAGATGGTGTAGGGAGCACACCCCAAAACCACTCACTAGCCCACCCACTTGCTGTTCTACTTTGGCCTCAAAACCCACAAAACTAGACTGGAAACAAATCACTCTCAAACTTGGGAATCTTCCTAAGAGAGATGTTTATTTAGATCAGGAGTTTCTAACCCGGGGTCCACGAATCCCTTGCTTAATGCTTCCAGGCATTAAGAAGGTTGGAAACCCCTAAATTTAACCTCTGATGTAGTAAATATTGCAATCCAAGAAATGTGACATAATTTTTGAACAGAGACAAAAGCTACATGATAACGACCAGGTATTTTATTTTCCTTAATATTAATTGAGAGAAAATTATTGACTAGGACTTAGAAATTTAAGGTTCCAGTTTTGAATGTGTTACTCTCAGACCAATGCAAAACTCTTTGAGTTATTATGACAACTCTTTCTGAATCATGCCTTCCTATTTACATTGCTACTTCCCTTTCTTCCTGTCAAAATATAAACTTCATACTACTCAGCATTCAGTTTCTCCTGCAGTCTATCGGCTCATTTCACCATTATGTACTCCTCCCCAATAGTTCATTAGTCTTTGCTTTCCTCCTGACCGTTCATTATGTCTCCAAGTTCTATATCATCTGCAATGTGGAAGTTGTGGGCTGTATATCCTGGAATAACTGTCAAGGGAAAAGCAGAGATCTGTGCACTGCCTCCTTGGGGTGGCTCCAAAATCCTAAAACATTCAGGACTAGTTTCTTCATCCAAAGCAAGACAAATAGCACATACCACGAGGAACAAGTTGGTTAAGGTAGATTGGGAAATTATATTTGAAAAGGTAGAGTAACAATGTGAAGAGATATTTCAAGTGACATACATTTAATTACGTAAAGCAGCCCATGGATAGAGAAGCCCCATTGTGACTATTCTGTAAAGTGTTAAGATTTAATTAGATCTAATTTAGGATAGATAATGTTCCATTATTTAAGAAAGGTTCTAAGAACAAGCCAGGAAATTACAGGCCTGTGAGCCTGACGTCAGCAGTGGGTGAGTTGTTGTAAAATATTCTAAGGGACCAGGCATGAAGGACTTTTATAGACAAAGATTGATTAGCAATAATCAACGTGGCTTTGTGCTGATACGTCGTGTCTAACCAGTTTTATAGAGAGACCAGGAAATTTGATGAAGGCAAGGCAGTGGATGATGTCTACATGGACTTTAGCAAGGCCTTTGACAAGGTCCCACATGGGAGGTTGGTCAAGAAGGTTCAGTCACTTGGCATTCAGGATGAGGTAGTAAATTGGATTTGACACTGGCTTTGTGGGAGAAGCTCGAGAGTGGTAGTAGATTGCCTTTCTGACTGGAGGTCTGTGACTAGTGGAGAGCTTCAGGGATCGGTGCTGGGCCCGTTGTTAGGTGTCATCTATATCAATGATCTGGATGATAATGTGGTAAATTGGATCAGCAAATCTGCCGATGACACCAAGATTTGGGGGTGTACTGGCCAGACAGGAAGACTACCAAAGCTCGAAGAAAGATCTGGACCAGCTGGAAAAATTGACTGAAAAATGGTAGATGGAATTTATTGCAGACAAGTTTGAGGTGTTGCATTTTGGAAGGACAACCCAGGGTAGAACTTATACAGACAAGAGAATATCTGCAGATGCTAAAAATCTGAGCAATACACACAAAATGCTGGTGAAACTCAGCAGGCCAGGCAGCATCTATGGAAAAGAGTACAGTTGATGTATCGGGCTGAGACCCTTCGGCAGGACTGGAGAAAAAATGATGACCATTACATTTAAAAGATCGGGGGAGAGGAGAGAAAAATACAAGGTAGTAGGTGAAACTGGGAGGGGGAGGGGTTAAGTAAATTAGTGAAAGAGATGCAGGGCTGGAGAAGGGGGAATCTCATAGGAGAGGACAGAAGGCCATGGAAGAAAGAGAAGGGGAAGGAGCACCAGAGGGAGGTGTTGAGCAAGTAAGGAGAGGGAAATGGGAATGTGGAATGGGGAAGGGGGGGGGAGGGGTGGAATTACTGGAAGTTTGAGAAATCAGTGTTCATGCCATCAGGTTGGAGGCTACCCAGACGAAATATAAGGTGTGGTTCCTCCAACCCGAGTGTGGCCTCATCGCCACAGTAGAGGAGGCCATGGATTAACATATCAGAATGGGAATGGGAAGTGAAATTAAAGTGGGTGGCCACTGTGTGCTCGATGAAGCGATCTCCCAATCTACATCGGTCTCACTGATAAACAGGATGCCACACTGAGAGCACCGGACACAGTATATGACCCCAACAGATTCACAGGGTGTTGTCTCACCCGGAAGACTGTTAGATCTCTGAATGGTAGAGAGGGAGAAGGTGTAGCACTTGTTCCACTTGCAAGGATAAGGGCCAGGAGGGAGATCAGTGGGGAGGGATGAACAGACAAGGGAATCACATAGGGAGCGATCCCTGTGGAAGGCAGAAATTGGGGGGGGGGGTGCGTGGGAGAGCAAGATGTGCTTGGTGGTGGGATCCCATTGGAGATGGTGGAAATTACGTTGAATTATGTGCTGTATGATGAGGTGGTAGGTGAGGACGAGAGGAACACTATTCTTGGCAGGATGGTGGGAGGATGAGGTGAGAGCAGACGTGTGTGAAATGGAAGAGATGTGGTTGAGGGTAGCGTTGGTGGTGGAGGAAGGAAAGCCCCTTTCTTTGAAGAAGGAGGACATCTCCTTTGTCTGGAATGAAAGGCCTTATCCTGACAGCAGACACGGTGGTGACGGAGGAATTGAGAGAAGGTGTTTTTACAAGTGATGGTGGAAGAGGTGTAGCCCAGGTAGCTGTGAGAGTCCATGGGTTTTTAATAGACATCAGTAGATAAGCTGTCTCCAGAGATAGAGACAGAGAGGTCAAAAAAGAGGAGGGAGGTGTCAGAAATGGACAAAGTAAATTTGAGGGCAGAGTGGAGGCAAAGTTGATGAGCCTGCAAGGGCACAGGAAGCAGCACCAATGCATTTGTCAATGTAGTGCAGGAAAAGTGGGGGTCGGACCCCAGTGTAAACTTGGAACATAGACTGTTCCACGTAGCTGGCAAAAAGGCAGGCATAGCTGGGACCCATACGAAATGGAGAAATTATTAAGAGTGAGGACAAGTTTGATCAGATGATGGAGAGTAGTGGAAGGGAACTGGTGGGTCTGGTGTTCAGAAAGAAACGGGGAGCTTTGAAGCCTTCCTGGTGGGGGTGGAGGTGTATAGAGACTGGACAGCCATAGTGAATATAACATGATTGGGGCCAGGGAACTTGAAATCTTTGAAAAGATCCAGAGTTAAGTATCACGGATGTAGCAAGGAAGGGACTGAACTAGAGGGGTTAAGACAGTCTAGGTATGCAGATATGAGTTCAGTGGGGCAGGAACAAGCTGAAGGAATGGGTCTACGTGGACAAGCAGATTTGTGGATCTTGGGTAGGTGGTAGAAACGGGAGGTGTGGGGTGTGGGAACTATGAGCTTGATGGCAGTGGATGGGATATTCCCAGAGCTAATAAGGTGTGGGAGACAATGGCCTGGGGTTCCTTAGTGGGGACCTGTTCAAGGGGTAAATAAGAGGAAGTATCTGAGAGTTGGTGCTGGGCCTCAGCAAGCTCAGCAAGAGCTTATACTGTGAAAGTTAGAGCACTGAGGAGTGTAGTAGAACAAAGGGATCTGGGATTACAGATCCATAATTCCTTGGAGTCACAGGTAGACAGGGTTGAAAAGAGAGCTGTTGGCACATTGGCCTTCATACAGCAAAGCATTGTGTACAGGAGATGGGATGTTATGTTGAAGTTGTAAAAGACATTGGTGAGGTCTGATTCGGTATATTGTGTGTAGTTCTGGTCAACTACCTACAGGTAAGATGTCAGTAAGATTGAAAGCGTACAGAGAAAATTTACAATGATGTTGCCAGGACTTGACCTGAGTTATAGGGAAAGGGATAGGTTAGAATTTTATTCCCTGGAGTGTAGGAGATTTGATGGAGGTCTATAAAATTATGAGTGCTATTGACAGGGTAAACACAAGCAGGATTTTTCCACTGGGGCTTGGTGAGACTAGTACTAGAAGTCATGAGGGGTGAAAGATTTAAGAAGAACATGAGGGGGAACGTCTTCACTCAGAGGGCGGTAGACTCAGTGGAAGAGATGGATGAGGGTTCGGTTTAATCACTGAAGAGTAATTTGGTTAAGTACATGGATGGGAGAGGTATGGAGGGGCTATGGCTTAGGTCGATGGGCCTAGGGTGAGTAAGAGGAGATTAAGGGCCTCTTTCTGTGTTTTAGTGCTCTACATCTCTAAAGTAAAACTCTTATAATATATATAGTAAGTCTGAGAACTGCAGCAATATAAATTCCAGAAATTTGAATTGTAAGCAGAAATCGTTTCAGACAGAAGATAGGATATGAGAGGAAAATAGCAAGAAATACATGAAACAAGTTCTAAAGTAAAAGAAGCTGAAGTGAATGTTTCGATGTAGAGGTAAGAGGAAATATAAATATTTAAACTAATGACGGCGATACTGCACAACGTGCACTTTTCCTCAGTTGGATGGCAAAGACCAATGAAAATGAACACTGATTTCCAGGCAGAACAGTCATCCAGCAATGGAAAAGATGCCAAAGGAATGGAAGCAGACAAGACGTGCATTGCTAAAGTTGGAACAAGTCCACTGCAATTAAATTAATGGAGTGGGTCTTCACATCTACAATTTTTCAGACCCAACTGCAGCTGCTGTTATGTGGTCCTTTCAATACTTCCACAGAAAGCTTCAACTGCAGAGGAAGGTTGATGATATATTCATTGACCTAACTTTCAATGACACTGTCTGTTACGTTGCTGGAGTTTAGAGAAGCAGTGAAGGAACTCCATCTCTGTCTGTCCATACCATTGCATACAGATAAAAAACGATTCATTATGGCTGTTTCCGTAACAATGTTTTTGACCAGTCCAGGTTGTTAGCCCTGAGCTGAACCCTCAAACCTGGTGGGCCACTCTTAGTCTGGTTTCTACCCTTTGATCCTACCAAGAGCCAAAGCACAAGGCTTTGACTCTAGCCAACACAACTCTCTGGGTCACTAATGCATGCAAGCCTCCAAACCCTACAAGAAGATTGTGGTCCTCCTGGAGGATCATCTCAATAAAGACGAAGCAAAAGTCAACTATTCTGGGCATGACGACCTATGTTCTTGGGTAATAGCAAGTGGTTGTATGGGTGACATTAAAATTTGTTGATAAGTAGGGAAGAATTGCAATACAACATTTACTAAGCCTCCAGGAGGACCACAACCTTGTCTTTGGGTTTGGAGGCTTGCATGCCTCAATGACCTGGAGAGCTCTGTTGGCTAGAGGCAGGGCTTTTATGCTTAGGCTCTTGGTAGGGTCACACATGCCAAGCAGGTCAAAGGGCAGAGGTCAGACTACCATAAGAGTGGTCCACCAGTCCTCCAGGTTTGGAAGTTCAGCTCAGGGCAAACAACCCTGACTGGTCAAACAAAATTGTTATGGAAACAGAAATGAAGAATCCTTCTACATCTGAGTGTGATGGTATTCCCAAGTTTCCACCCTGGTCTAGCATGGCTGACAGTAGTGAAAACTGAGAGGAAGCTACTAGAACAATGAAGGAAGCCCTGAACACCACCGAGGCCAAGACCAAAATTGGTTGGCCAAGTAGATGGAGGACCTTCACTGCTGCCCTAAAACAGGCAGTAAGTAAGTAATTCAGTGGAGGAAACTTGAGGTAAACATTGCCACCTCCATGAAATCAGCCCAGCAAAGACTGTGACTTACCTATGTCATGTTCCTGGAGAAGTTTGTCCAGCTGGGGAAGGTATTGTACTATCAGATGTCGGAGAACACGCTGGTCAGTCTGCACCCCCAACAGCGTGGTGCTGAAATATGAAGGAGGAACCAGGTCTTCAATGATGGCACACATCATCCAGAAGGCATCCTCCTCCTCGAGGAACAGCAGCAGACAAGCTGCAACCTGAAGGCATTAAGACAAGGAATTAAACCTCACAGCTAAACCACTGATCAGAAATATACCTGGAACTATGTACTGTACCAGCAGTTATGGTCGAAATGACAATAAAAGTGACTTGACTTGACTTGATTGAAGATGGAGTCTATATGGCTTTAATGAAGAGCAGTCACCACAGTGTAGCCTTAACTTAAATCAGGAAAGCTACTGAGTCTGGCAATGGGAAGAGCCGGAGCATAAGGTCTGGGCTGGGCAGAGGGAGAGAGCACGGCTGGGTGGGCGGTGGCTAGGGCAGAGGCACAGGGGTCTGTACTATTGACCATCCTTTCATGCCCTGTCAAACAGCTTCCTCTCCCCAAATGCTAGACAACCACCCCCTTCACTACTTGATGTTTCTGGAGGCAATTCGGAAGGCACAGAATAGAAATATCCCCAAGATGAAGAACTATTCTTCAGTGAGGATAATGCAAGCATGGCTGACCAGGAAAATCAAAGACTTTCAAGCAAAAGAGATGGTTATAATATAGCAAAAATTAGTGGGAAGTTGGAGGTCTGGAAAACTTTTGAATACCAACAAAAGGCAACTAAAAAGCTGTAAGGAGAAAAAAGATGAAATACGAAGGTAAGCTAGCCAATAATGTAAAAAAGGATACCAAATTTTTTTCAGATATATAAAGGATAAAGGAGAGGTGAGAATGGATATCGGACTACTAAAAGATGATGCTGGAAAGATAGTAATGGAGGACAAAGAAATGGCAGACAAACTTAATAAGTATTTTGCATCGTTCTCAACAGTGGAAGACACTAGCAGTATGCTGAAAATTCGAGAGCGTCATGGGCAGAAGTGAGAAGCTATTACTAAGGAGAAGGTGCTTGGGAAGCTAATAGGTCTGGATCAGATGGACCACACACCAGGGTTCTGAAAGAGGTAGCTTGTGGAGGCTTTAGGAATGATCTTTCAAATTTCGGAGGACTGAAAAATTGCAAATGCCACTCTAATCTTTAAGAAGGGAGGGAGGCAGAAGAAAAGGAATTATAGGCCAGTTAGGCTGACACCAGTGGTGGGAAGATGCTGGAGTCCATTTTTAAGAATGAAATTTCAGGGTACTTGGAGGCACTTGATAAAGTGAGCATAGTTTCCTTCAGGGGAAATCTTGCCTGACAGATCTGTTGGAATGCTTTGAGGAAATACCAGACAGAATAAACAAAGGAGAGTCAGCAGATGTTGTTTACTTGGATTTTCAGGCCTTTGACAAGATGCCGCACATAACAAGAGCCCATGGTATTACAGGAAAGATAGTAGCATGGATAGAAGATTGGCTGATTTGCAGAATGCAAAGAGTCACAGTAAAGGAGGCCCATTCTGACTGGCTGCTGGTGACAAGTGGTGTCCTGCGGGGGCTGGTATTGCGGGCGCTTCTTTTCACATTGTATGTCAGTGATTGCGATGACTGAATTGATGGCTCTGTGGCCAAATTTGCAGATGACACAAAAACAGGTGGAGGGGCAGGTAGTGTTGAGGAAGGAGGGTGTCTGCAGAAGGGAGGATGGGCAAAGAAGCAGCAGATGGACTATAGTGTAGGGAAGTGTATCGTCATGCACTTTGGTGGAAGGAGCAAAGGCATAGACTATTTTCTAAATGGAGGGAAAATTCAAAAATCAGAGGTGCAAAAGGACTTGGGAGTCCTTGCACAGGATTCCCTAAAGGTTAACTTGCAGGTTGAGTCGGTTCATGAACACTATTCCTCATTTGCACTTTTTTATTGTAATTTATAGTCATTTTTTTAAACGTCTTGCACTGTACTGCTGTCACAAAATAACAACATTCACAATATACACTCAGAGACCACTTTAATAGGCAGACCTGAAAATATCTAATCAGCAAATTATTTGGCAGGAGCTCAATGTAGACATGGTCAAGAGGTTTAATTGTTGTTCAGGCCAAACATCAGAATGGGGAAGAAATGTGATGTAAGTGATTTTGACCCCATGGGATGATTCTGGTGCAGTACCCCAGAAACTGCTGATCTCCTGGGATTTTCATGCAGAACAGTCTCTAGAGTTTACCGAGAAAGCAAAATAGAACATCCAGTGAGCAGTTCTGTGGGCAACAACGCCTTATTAATGAGAATCAGAGGAGAATGGGCAGACTGGCCCAAGCTGACAGGAAGGCGACAGTAACTCAGTAACCGCACATCACAACAGAGATCTGTTGTACCAAAGAGCATCTCTGAATGCATAACAGATTGAACCTTGAAGTAGATGGGCTACAGCAGCAGAAGACTATGAATGTAAACACCGTGGCAGTTTTATTAGGTATATGGGCTTCCTAATAAAGTGGCCACTGAATGTAGTATTATAGTGATCAATATAATTCCTGACTCTGATTCTGAGACTCAGCTCCAGGTCTGTGTTACCACAGAAAAACAATAAGGCAACAAGGCCTCAAGCTGCCTCAAACCCCAGCCCCATCTCTCCCCTTCCTTTATCCCAGGCTGCCCATATCCTGGGTTACTTCCTCCATCTGACCATCTGAAAATATTTTATTTTCAATTAAATATACACATGTAATCACAAACCTCACTGTTTTCAACATCCTCTACTACAGATTTCACTTTACTCCTCAACGTCCTTCTGCTATTGCTTCCTCTGACTAAAGTTTCATCTGCCCATTCTGTCCACAAAGTGGGCCACTTCACTTTTCTCATCATTTGACCTCTTTGGAAAGTGTTCACTCCACAGTACAATTGCCTCCACTTTCGACCTTCGTGTCATCTACAAATTTGGAAAGCGTAGCTTATGCACGCAAGTCTGAGTCGCAGATATGCGTTCAGA
This sequence comes from Hypanus sabinus, assembly GCF_030144855.1. Taxonomy (NCBI): domain Eukaryota; kingdom Metazoa; phylum Chordata; class Chondrichthyes; order Myliobatiformes; family Dasyatidae; genus Hypanus; species Hypanus sabinus. Next base: position 18,750,668 of record NC_082734.1, read on the forward strand.
AAAGCAGTCCCTGTGGAACTGCACTGTACACTTCACTCTTTTACTTCTCCTATTTTCCTGCCTCTGAACCAACTTCTTTCTCTACATCCCCAATTCTACGGCCTTGATAACAACTGTGCTGTGTGGCGCGCTCAGCAAGTCTCCATCTGTCTCATCGTTTCCTTCAATGTTTTGTTTGCAAGCTACAAATACTATCACGTTTGTCACCTTAACAACGTTATGCTGACTCCCTCTCATCAATAAGCACTTTATAATTCCATCACTGATTATGGATTCTGTAATATTCCCCACGAGTGGGGTCAAACGGACTAGTTTGCAATTACCCTTTATAAATAACGTCATCATGATTCAGTGCCGTGTTGTATGACATGGGCGATCATGGTCTTGGTCATGATTGCTCTTGGTAAATTTTTCTACAGAGGTGGTTGGCCATCGCCTTCTTCTGGACAGTGTCTTCACAAGACCGGTGACCCCAGCCATTATCAATACTCTTCAGAGATAGTCTGCCTGGCGTCAGTGGTCGCATAAGTAGGATCTGTGATATGCACCAGCTATTCATACGACCAGCCACCACCTGATCCCATGGCTTCATGTGACCCTGATCAGGGGGCTAAGCAGGTGCCATGCATTGCCAAGGGTGTCCGACCGGCTAGTGGAGGGAAGGAGTGCCTTACACCTCCTTTGGTAGAGATGAATCTCCACCCTGCCACCTAACTTGTGTGTCACGTAACTATCAGTAAACCACTTTTTAAACAGGCAAATAAAATGTGCGGTCTTCTGAGGCACTGCACCAGTGAATCCATAGATGCTGGGAAGATATAGGATCTCTCCCCCCACAGCCTTAAGATGCATTCCATCTAGATCAGGAGAGTCATCCAGCTGAGCTGCAGCTGGCTTTCCGGTCGGCCTGCTCTTTCTCAGCCGTGAGCTAAAGCAGAGTCTCAACTGCCAGGTTTGCTTTGTCTGAAACAGCCTAACACAAAGCACAAACTCAGTAAGTGTGCCACATAATATCCATTTTTTCAAAAAAAGCGTAGAAGGCCACTCAGCCCATCGAGTCTACGACGGCACACAAAGCAATTCCATTCCCCTACAACCTGCTCTCACCACACTTGCATCAGCCCACCCACCTGCACCAGGGGCAATGGTACAGCGGCCAATTAATCCAATGTCACTGGGACGTGGGGGGGAGCTGGAACGTCCGGAGAAACCCCCGTGCCATCCCAGGAACCTCAGCTGCTGGAACTGTGAGGCAGCAGTCCTTCCAGCCGTACCACAGTGCTGCCTGAAGCCACCATCAGTCAACGACAATTATCTATGCAGCATTGGGTTCCAACGGACGAGCTGCTGCCAACAATTCTCTTCCTGAAATGAGTCACTATATTTGCATTTTAAATGGACCTAATGACTTACTTGAGAAACTGGTCTGAACAACAGGACTGTCAGCTGACAAAGATAAGGTTATGGAGGGAGACTGCCGCATGTTTTTGGAGTTTCAGACACCCTGAGGGTTGACCTCTTTCAAAGCATTTGCGCACAAGTACACCAATCTGCATGCCCGGGAGCGCTGTGTTCCATTTGCTACAGCAAAGACATTATTCAACTGGAAAAAGTGCAGAAAATACATAGAAGGATGTTGCAGTGACTGAATTATAGGCAGAGATTGGACAGGCTAGGATTTTATTCCTTGCAGTGTAGGAGGCTGAAAGGTTATCTTACAGAGGTGCATAAAGTTGTGAGGGACATAGATAGGTGAATGCACTCAGTCCTTCCCAGAGTTGGGGAATCAAGAACTAGAGGGCACAGGGTTAAGCTAAGAGGGGAGAGATTTAATATAAGCTTGAGGGGCAATTTTTGTTTTACACAGAGCAGCACGCACCAAAATGTGGAAGTGGTTGAGACGGGTACAAGAACTAATTTTAAGACAGTTGATATACATATAGCTAGGGTACCCAAGACCTTTCCACCATACTGCACTTCATTAAGGTGGAGCGGAGAGCGAGTTTGTAAATCTGGCAGGAGTAGTTGGGAATTGCAAGGGTGGAGCGCCGCAGGAGGGGTGTGGGTCAGGTGGCAGAGCAGTGCTATGGGTGGGGGTGGCACAGGTGCAGACATATCTAAGCCTTGAGTCACCAGGCAAGGTTATTTGATTCCAAACAACTGGTTTATTGATCATTACATAATGTCTCTCTGGTGCTTCCTACTCCCTCCCCTCTCCCTTCTCCTTCTCCCAACCATGATTCCCCTCTCCCTGCCCCCTTCCCACTCTCAGCCCACAATAGAGACCCAGATCAGAATCAGGTTTATCATCACTCACATATGTCATGATTTTTTTTGCTTCAGCTATGCAGTGCAACACATAAAACTACTTCAGTCCTGTGCAAAAGTCTAGGGCATGCCAGGTATACAGATGTGCCTAAGACTTTTGCACAGTATTGTACATAAATTGGAAAGGTTTAAAAGATTATGCACCAAATGTTAGCAACTGGAACTAGCTTGGATGGGATATATCAGTCAGTATGAATCAGATGGGCTGAAAGGCCTGTTTCCATACTGTAAAACTCTATGAACTCTTGTCTATGTAGACTAACTTCTGACTTCACACTCCTCTGAAACAATATTTTGTGTTAGTGCTTAATATTGCCTCTCCAAATTTTGCCAACGATGCCAAAACTTGCAATGTGGTTGATAGCAGGGAGAAAGTTCAAGGACACGGAAACATGTCAATGAAATCTGAGCCAGAACAGAAAATGCTGGAAAAGCTCAGCAGACCAGGCCACATTTGAGGAAAGGGATAAGCGTCAGCGTCTCAGATCTGAGATTCCATATCAGAACTCAACCGTTTGGTTAAGTGGGGGAAAAAAATCACAGCAAATGGAACTCAGTCTAGGAAGTGTGAGATACGGACCTTGGGAAGGCAAATACGAAGCATAACAGAACACAGTATTGATGAACACAGAACCTTGGAACCACAGAATCGTTATGACATTGGAGACCACTCGTTTGTTCGTTATGTGCCGTGTCATATGACGTTGCTGGTCATGGTTTTACATGACCATGGTTGTTCTTGGGGAATTTTTTTTCTACGGAAGTGATTTGCCATTGCTTTCTTGGGGGCAATGTCCTTACGAGACAGGTGACCCCAGTCATTATCAATACCCTTCAGAGACTGTCTGCCTGGAATTAGTGATCGCACAACCACGACTTATGATATGCACCAGGTGCTCCCATGGCTTCTCATGACCCTGATCGGGGGCAGGGGGGGGTCTAAGCAGCTAGACCCTGCCCAAGGGTGACCTGCTGGCAAGCGGAGGGAAGGAGTGCCTTACACTCTGGTTGGTAGAGATGTATCTCCACCCCGCCAGTGAAACTTGACTAATAGTTGGCCTTATTAGGGAAGGTTGGACCAGCTTGGCTTGTATCTGTGGGAGTTTAGTGGAGTCAAAAGGGGGGACTGATGGGTCTTAATAGTTAAATGTGGAGAGAATGTTTCTTCTTGTGGGAGCATAAAGAACTGGGACACTCTTTTAAAGTAAATTTGCACAGTACTGTAGTGATTTTACGCATTGCACTGCCACAAAAAAAAACTAATTTCATGACATATGTGAGTGATGATATAACAGGGAGTGTCTATGAGGTTGTTTGTTTTTGGAGAGACAAAGAGTCCATGACCCTGAGGGTATTACATTTGCTTGCCTGCAGCACCAAATGGGAAAGGAAGCTGTGAGAGAGAACATACAAACCTGCAGAGGGGCGTGGATAGGTTCAATGAATGGGCAAAAGTGGGAGTGGGTGGAGAAAATTTCTTGCTATCCACTTTGGTAAAAAGAATCGAAAAAGAGAATATTATTTAAAAAGTACAAGCGTTCAGATATATCTGGGTGTCTTAGATTAGCATGTTAAAGTTCAAAATTTTGAGGTATATTTATTATCAAAGTATATATATGTCACCATATACAACTCTGAGATTCATTTTCTTGCGGCATACTCAATAACTCCACAATGGAAGAATAACCAAAACAGAATCAATGGAAGACCACACTAACTTGGACGTTCAACCAGTATGCAAAACACAACAAACTGTTCAACTCTATCTTTGAAAAGGCTGTGAAGGAGAGTCTGTATACGTTTGAACCAAAGGTAAAGAAAGGAATAAAAAGGAAGAATTAATAATAATAAATAAATAGGCAATAAATATCAAGAACATGAGACGAAGAGTCCCTGAAAGTGAGTCCATAGGTTGTGGGAACATTTCAATGATGGGGTGAGTGGCTATCCTTTTTGGTTCAAGATAGTTGAGAGATACTAACTGTTCCTGATATATATAAAATGAATATAATCCCTGTAGTATTTCCGAATGGCACAGGTGGTTCTGCTTGCATGAAGTAACAGCGAGCGTGGAGCATTGGGAACTTAGGATGGAGGAGAATGGACAAAGACATGGGTTAGTCAGGATAAAAGGGATGGTCTGCAATGGACTACAGTGGAAGTCATACTACAGATAAAGTGAGGCCATGGGACCAAGGGAAGTATACTACAAAATATTGATCTGTGTAAGGGTTCTAGGTAAACAAACCTCCACCAGTCTCAGCCAATAAGGATATCAAGAGTATGGAGGAAAAGCTCATACCATTCCAGTTCCCTGGCAGTAACCAATCTCTGGATATAGCCATGCCAGCCCACGCAGGATTCGCCGTAATCTTGGGACACCAATGCTGTCCATGTTGGAGAAACAGGTGTTACTTGGCATTGTACGCAGCAGGTCTTTTTCGATCTGAAATGAAGAAATAGTCAAATTAGCAGCCAAATTAGAACTTGGCTACCTAACCAGACTGGACCTAACCACGCAGGTCAGGTCCGGGCTTAGCGCAGATTCTGAGGAGCAACACTCGCAAAATGCTGGAGGAACTCAGTAGGCCATGCAGCCTGAATGGAAAAGAGTAAACAGCTGATGCTTCAGGCCTTCATCAGAAGTGGAGAAAAAAGAGAAGTCAGAGTAAGAAGATGGGGGGGAGGGGGAGGAAGAAGTACAAGGTGGTAGGTGACAGGTGACACCGGGAGAGGGGGAGGGGGCGGTAAAGAGCTGGGAAATTGATTGGTGAAAGAGAGCTGGAGAAGGGGGAATCCGATAGGAGAGGACAGAAGGCCACGGAAGAAAGGGAAGGGAGAGAAGCATCAGCAGGAGGTGATGGGCAGGTAAGGAGATGAGGTGAGACAGGGAATTGGGAATGGGGAATGGTGAAGGAGAGGGGGCATTACTGGAAGTTTGAGAAATCGATGTTCATACCATCAGGTTGGAGGCTTCCCAGACAGAATAGAAAGTGTTGCTCCTCTAACCTGAGTGTGACCTCATTGTGGAAGTTAAGCAGGCCATGGACTGACACGTTGAAATGGCAATGAGTAGAATTAAAATGGGTGGCCACTGGGAAATCTCGATTTTTTTGGTGGATGGAGTATAGGTGCTCAATGAAGCGGCCTCCCAAACTACGTCAGGCCCCCTTCCAGAACTCCCTTGCCGAGCGTCTATGAAGGGAGAGGGGAGGGAATGGGACATATTCTATAAAGATCAATAAACCTAATGGAATCCAATAACCTTGCCTGGTGTTTCAGGGCTGGGTGTGTCTGCATGCGCACCAACCTCATGGCTCTGACATTCCTTCTCTGCCACCTATCACACACCCCTCCTTCACTCTGTGGCACCCAACCCTCACCATTCCCAAAATAATTTGCTCCCTCCAGATTTACAAACTCGCTCTCCACCCCATGTTGACAAAAACAGTGCTGTGCAAAGTCTTAGGCACCCTTGATATATATATATATATATCTGTGCTTAAGACTTTTGCACAGTGAACTGTATATTCTAACATTCCTGCTTGGTCATGGGTTTAAATATCTCTTAAACATTCCTATTCTGTCAGCTTCCATCTCCACCCCTATCTGTTTTTGAAGCACCAATCAATTGCTGTGTAAAAATATTTTACTATAGTGCCAGCGATCTGGGTTCAGTTCCGCTGCTCTCTGTAAGGAGTTTGCATGTTTTTCCCATGACCACATGGGTTTCCTATGGGTACTCCAGTTTCCTCACACATTCTAAAGATGTATGGGTTAGTAAGTTGTGGGCATGCTCTGTTGGTGTTGGAAACATGAGCTGCCCCCAGCTCATTATGCAGACTGCGTAAATTGTTGACACCAACAACATATATACATATACATTCCAATATACATATGGTAAATAAAGCTGATCTTTAAAGATTTTTAATCTTTACAATATATCTCCTTTAAACTTTCCCCTTCTCACCTTAATGCCATTCAGATTCCCATCTGCCCTTAGACAGCTCTTTGTCTCCACTTCCACATGACTTGAGTAATTAAATTAATTATCAGCTATCTTAGAAGTGTTGCAATTTCATCTAGAAACACCACAAACTCTGTTGGTGATTTACTGCCTCTACTCTCCCTCCCAGTAGTTTCCAAACCCACAAAAAAAAAAGCTACTGAAATCTTATTCAGTCTTCCAACACTATATTCCCTACAATGCAAAGAATTGCTACTGATATTTTCTCCCCAAGCTCTCGGCTCAGTCTTTCTGAAATCCTCAACTATTCTTTTGCCATATAGTAATTTAACTTTTCCAATGCTCCCTTCACACCCTTCCACTCATTCAGAATTCCTCTTCTCATATCTTAACCCACATCCTCGCATTTGTAATCTGGAAGAAGATGGTGCCAGAGAACAACTCAACAAGGGTGACATCTTTCAGATAGTTCACGAAACTACTTCTTTCACTTCTTTTTCTTTCAAGTGGGGTTCTGCTACTGTGATCTACATTTTGGTGGCGTGTTTTTGGGACCACTGAGTGATCTGGCGCTTTGCTGTCTCTGAGGGTGTTCCGTGAGGCGTGTGGCCTCAAGGCTAAGAAGCCTGGAGACAGGCCGCAAGCCCACGACCGACACCGTTTTTCGTCGATTGAAGCGCCAAGGAAGATTGAAATGGTTTAGGCGAGAGCGGAAGGCGAGGGGGTTGTTCGGCCTCTCACTCGCTGCTGCTGGAGTAAGGTGTTTGCATGTGACATCTCCCCCCTCGCTTGCTGCTCCCAGAGCAAGGTCCCTACATTCGGATACTCTCTCTCTTTCCCTCGATGCTGTCAGAGTTCTTGGGGAAGGTTTAATTGATGTGGTTTGTGGACTGGTCTCCGCAGTTCACGTTATGATATGTTTCTGCTTTCTGGTTGCTTCTTTTTTTGTTGCTATTTTGGGCAATTTTGAATTGGGGCAGCCTGCAGATAATGAACACTGAGTTGAACCGAAACATGCCTGGAATCTTTCAATTTTGTGCTTTATATTCTGTCTTTTTCTTGTTTTTTTGTTGCGAGTTGCATGATTTTTTTTGCATGTGGGGGGGATTTAATTTTTTTCTTTGAATGGGTTCTGTAATATTCTTTGTTTCATGGCTGTCTGTGGGGAAGAAGAACCTCAGGGCCGTATACTGCATACATACTTTGATCATAAAGGTACCTTGAAAGCTTCATAAACTGCTCCGACTCTGCCCTCAAAAAGAGCACATGGCGTTTATATAATAACTTTACATAATCTTAAACTGCTTCACAGGAGAACAATCACAAAGAAAAGTACACTGACTCATGTGTGATATTTAGTCAGTGATCACAAACTGTCAATGAGGCAAAATTTTTAACTACACCTTAAAAGGAGGAAAGAAAGACAGAGGTTGATCAGGGTAGGGGCGACGAGATAAAAGAGGGAGGAGTAAGGCTGCAGCAGGACTTAGTATTCAGCTACGTGGCAGATAGCCACATTTAAAATGGTTCCGGTCCTCTTGCCTCCTGGCCTACTGTAAACGGCTCCAACCCTACAGCACGTTTACTCACAGGATTCAATGTCCTGATTGCAACTTTTGAGCACTTCCCTTTCACTGCACAACTAATGGTCGTGTCTTCGAATGACTATATTGCAATGACTAATGCCCTTCTCTTGGACAACATCGGTGGTGTGGAGAGGGGAGACTTGCAGCTTGGGCAACTGCTGGACTTCCATAAAAAAAAACCCTGCCCAGGCTTGCGCCCTGGAAACTTTCCAAGGTGCAAATCCATGGTCTATCGAGACTAACGGAGGCCTACACGTATTGCATGTGGGTGTGGTGGGCCGGATGGCCAGTTTCTGGGCTCTGTAGTCCTACTGCTACATTCTCAATGAACCGAAGTGCATGTTCTACATACCCACACTGAGTGCCTCCAGTTGGACGGCTGGTTCATTTCGCTGATCCACGTTTACTCGGCTCTGCACTGAACTATAACTATGGGACTCTCTTACGGACTTCAGTTCAGAACGATACCTGGCTTGTGGTTTTACTTTCTCTGCACATTGGGTGTTCGGCTGTTTTTTTAATATATATGAGTTCCTTTTTTTTTATGGGTTCTTTTTATGGGCATGATGTGTTTTATTTTCTCTCTGCACATGGGGTGCTTGATGGACTTTTTAATATACATAAGTATGGGTTTCTTTGCTTCGTGGCTGCCTGTTAGGATAAAATCTCAAAGTTGTATAATGCATACATACTTTGATCATAAATATACTTTGAACTTTTGAACTTTGACCACTGGGTGTGCCTACATGAGGCACAGTGGGACAGTAAAACACTATAAAGTTACTTTCTGTGGATAATATTTTATTATTAAAGTTATTTACACTGACTCCTTCACCTGTTTAGCTGCAATGCCACTATCGTTGGAGCTGTTTTTGACGATGTCACGGTATGAGGTTTCAGTGTTCCGTTTCTTCTGCAGAGCTCCTGACAACCGCATCCAGATCTAGAGAGAGAGACAGGATTAATAAGAAAAATCGCAGAACTTCAAAAGCAGGCTGAGAAATAACAGAGCAAGAAATTTCAAACTTAAGGCACGGGGTTGGGGAGAGTTAGGGATCGGCGAGACAAAGAAATAAGCCTGAATTAAAAACAGGAGTTAAAGGACAAATACGTGTCTGACCATTTACAGGAAAGATGTCAATAAGATTGAAAGAGTACAGAGAAAATTTACAAGGAATTTACCGGGACTGGAGGACCTAAGTTGTTAGGATAGATTGAAGAAGTTAGAACTTTATTCCCTGGAATATAGAAGACTGAGGGGAGTTTTGATAGAGGCATACAAAATTATGTGGGGTACAGATAGGGTAAATGCAAGCAGGCTTTCTCCACAGAGGCTGGGTGAGACCTCAACTAGAGGTCAGGGGTTAAGGGTGAAAGGGGAACATTTATGGGGAACATAAGGGGAAGCATCCTCACTCAGAGGATGGTGAGTGTGTGGAACGAGCTGCCAGCACAAGTGTTGGATGTGATTTTGATTTCAACGTTTAAGGGAAGTTTGGATAAGTACATGGATGGGAGGGGCATGGAGTGCCATGGTCTGGATGCAGGTCGATGAGACTAGACTAAATGAGTGAAAGGGCCTGTTTCTGTGACTCTATGACCACGTATTAAGTGAGGACTCTAAACAAAATGGTGAATAAATAAGAACCACTATTAAAATAAAACTTATTTTACAGTAATACATTCTGTTCATTATAAACTGGAGGCACTAATCAAAAACTAAATGTTGTAAAAGCAACTGAGAGATGGCTGCAAAATAACTGAAAACAAGACATTGTTGAATATGAAATAATCAGAGTAAAAGGAGATATAAAGTAGCTGTGCATATTAGGAATAACAAGTCATATCACCAGTAAGAAAGTGCCTTTATATGTTTAGAAGATTGGAGTTGTCACCGAACATTAACAAACCTCTTCTTTCTACAGGGGCACAATTGAGAGCATCCTGACTGGCTGTATCACTGCCTGGTATGGGAACTGTACTTCCCTCAATTGCAGGACTCTACCGAGAGTGGTGCGGGCATCCCAGCTCATCTGTCCCACTATTCAGGACATTTACAAATACAGGTGTGTAAAAAGGGCCAGAAAGATCATTGGGGACCTGAGTCACCCCAACCACAAACTGTTCCAGCTGCTAACATCTGGGAAACGGTACCACAGCATAAAAACCAGGACCAACAGGCTCCAGGACAGCTTCTTCCACTGGGCCATCAGACTGATTAATTCGTGTTGACACAACTGTATTTCTATGTTATACTGTATTGACTATCTTGTTGTACATAAATTTATTTATTATAAATTACTATAAATTGTACATTACACAATTAGATGGAGATGTAATGTAAAGATTTTTACTCCTCATGTATGTGAAAGATGTAATAAAGTCAATTCAATTCAATTCAGATGTACTGTTGGGTGGCGGGGTGGAGATGCGTCTCTACCAAAGTGGGTGTAGGGAGTTCCTTCCCTCCTTTAGCCTGCAGGTCACCCTTGGGTAAGGTGTAGCACCACTTTATCCCCTCCTGCAACCACCCCACCCCGACCAGGGTCACATGAAGCCGTGGGAGCAGGTGGTGATGGTCGTATGAGCAGTTGGTACATATCATGTCCTGGTTATGCAATCACCGATGCCAGGCAGCCAGTCTCTGAAAAGTATTGATAATGTTTGGGGTCACCCATCTTGTAAAGACACACTGCCCAGAAGAAGGCAATGGCAAACCGCTTCTGTAGAAAAATCTGCCTAGAACAATCATGGTCAAGACCATGATCGCCCAGGTCATAATGAATGAATGTATTGAATATATCCTGACTGGTTGCATCGACATACGAAGCTGCAGAGACTCAGCTCAATACATCATGGACACGTCCTTCCCCACCATCGGCAGCATCTAAATGTCAAGAAGGCAACATCTACCATGAAAGATCTCAACCTTCTGGCCCATACTATCTTGAAACTTGAAGAAACATGTCACCAGATTCAAGCACCAAAAACAATTTAGTTCTTGAACCAAGTGGAACCAGGTCTCTAGCAACACTATAACCTGCTTTGATTACTCTGCCTTAATGGACTTGTTATGTTGGTCTAATTGTGTTTTCTTGTAAATGCTGTGTATAATTTATGCTTAACTTGTGCTTTTTTTGTGACTGCTACTGTAAGTTAAGTGCATATGACATGGAACTTCATTGTGATTTTAAAATCCACACAGAAATACACAATAGAACAGCTCCTATCATTGGCAGAATGGTGGGTGCATTTGAGTCCTGAATAACAAACCAAGCTTGGAGGCATTCCTCAACTTACAAATGCCTGAAATCTGAAATAAAAATGGTAAATTCTGCAAAAACTCAGCAGTCAGTCAGCTTCCACAGAAAGAGGAACAGCTGAGGCTTCAGGTCGAATTCTTTCATCAGGACTGGGAAAGCCCCTTCAATCAGAACGTACTCAGTTGTGCTGAAGGGTCTTCAATCTGGAACAATAACTGTTCCTCTCCCCATGCACGCTACCCGACCTGCTGAGTGTCTCTAATTTTCTGTGTATTTCACACGTTACACCATTGGTTTCGGAGACAGCTCCCTCTTTACGGTTCCCTGCGAGAATTTTCTGCTGCAACGATTCCTGTACCAGCAGTGCACCCGCAAGAGGAACATACTGCAGCTCTGCACGTTGTTTGAAATTTTGGCCCCTGTTCAGTCATAGGAAAGAGTCTAGAGGAGGTTCATGAGAATGATCCTGGGAAGGAAAGGGTGTGTGGTGTGTGTGATGGCTCTGGGCCTGTACTCACTGGAGTTTAGAAGAATGGGGGTGGGGGGGGGGGGTGAATCTCATTGAAACCTATCATATATTGAAAAGCCTAGACAAAGTGGACGTGGAGAGGATGTTTCCTATAGTGGGGGGGGGGGGGGGGTGGGTTCTAGGACCAGTATACAAGGACATTCCTTTAGATCAGAGATGAGGAATTCTTTTAGCCAGAGGGTGGTGAATCTGTGGAATTGATTCATGTGGAGGCCAAGTTATTGGGTATATTTAAAGCGGATGTTGATAGGTTCTTGATTAGTAAGTGTATCAAAGGTCACAGGAAGAAGGCAAGAAAAAGGGGTTGAGAGGGAAAATAAATCAGCCATAGAATGGTGGAGCAGACTCAATAGGCTGAATGGCCTAATTCTGCTCCTATGTTTTATACCCTTAAGGTCTTATTCAAACAAGCCATAGATTGCAATGTCAGAAGATCCCTTGCTCTCCTGACTCCTTTCACATTTTGCCACAATTTCATTTTTTTTCTTTCAAACTCAGATGCGTGGACCATTGATTTTGACCTTCTGACCATACGCTTAATCTTTCACCCCTTCTCTCTATTCATAGATTTACATTCTTAGAGTCATACAGAACAGCAGCCCAACTCTTTCATGTTAACCAGGTGGCCTACCAGGAGTTAGTCCCATAATCTTTTCTACCCATGAATTTGTCCAAATCTCCTCTAAACATTGCAATTGTACGCAGTGCTACTACTTCCTCACCTTATCCAATCCCCTCATGATTTTATAGATCTCTACAAGTTTACCTCTCAGCTTCCTTTGCTCCAGGGAAAACAGTTCTAACCTATCCAGCCTCTCCTCATAACTCAAGTCCTTGCATCCCAGCGACATGTTGGTAAATCATTTCCAAGATTAATCATGTCCTTTCAGTTCTGACAGGATGACCAAAACAATACTCAAGACTACAAGTGCAGTCACTCCAACATGTTGTACATCTGTAACATGATGTCCCACGTTTCAACTCTACTCCATTATAACATTGCTGCCCTTTGTACCACTTGGTTGCAGTTCTAGGGGTGACATTCAGGGTGCCTATTTTAAATTTGTAGGAAATGTTACAGATTATTAATAGCATGAAAGTGCAATATATCTGTAACCCTGAATTCTTTATGAATTTATAACTTTTGTAAAATGTAATGTGACAAAATGGAACCTGTGTGATCCCAGAGTGCTTTGCTGGTTTGTTGATTTGCTTGGATGGAGACTTACAAGGAGTTTCTGTGTGTGTGTTTTATCAAATCAAAGATCTAAATATTCAAAGCACATTTATTATCAAAGAACATATAAATTATACACCTTGAGATTAGTCTGTCTACAGGCAGCCACATTAAAAAAAGACCAAAAACTACTGCTCAGAGAAAGAGAGGGGGGAAAAAAGCACAAATTGTGTCAATTGTAGAAGTAAGCCAACAGCATTTCAAACCAGACTGAGCAGCCGGGGTAGGCCCAAGACTCGATCCCAGTTCATCACAGCAGTGGGGCAAAAATGCATAGCAAGCTGGATTGTTTCAAAGCCTCAGCGCTGTGGAGAAAGGGATGAACATTGCAGGAGAGCCAGAAAACTCAGCTAGACCCTTGCACCTATTGTTTCATGGGGGAATGTTTTGACAACAATACAGCTATCATGCAGGAAGAACCCTCTGAAGCCAAATGTCAGGAATAAGAGGCAGACACAGGAAACAGAAGAATGCCATTACGTAATGGAACAACCTAATTGCTTATCTGTAAAGGATACAAGTGGTTTGTTTAAGCTATAAGATTGAAACTATTTTCCAGACAATAACATGTGGAGTGGCTTCCCTTGTAAGAAAATAAAATGTGCCTATAATTTGATCCACTCTGAATTTGTCATAGGTTGATACTGTATATTAGACCTAGCTGAATGGTACACAACAAAAGTGTCAAGATTTAACAGATGTCTGCTGCCCACCTGATGAGCATTTCTATAATTCTATTAATTACATCCAGCTTAGTATTAATGGTTATGACCGGTGAAATGCACTCCTTTAGAAGCTTCCTTGAACAAAATTGAATAATAAATTATGATGACTCATGATACAGTGACCTCAACAAAAAAGAAAGAGAATTTGATGTGCATTATGGCTGGAAACTGGATTCACAGATGAGAGTCATGTGGCCAAAAGAGCTGATGGCATTGCATTGCTGCAAAAGTTCTTAAATGCAGAGTTAGTAAATCAATTTGCAAATGTTGACGTCAGTTATCCAAAATTAAATGGGCAGAAGGTCTAGATGAAGGGGTAAGGAAATGGAAGTACTATTAAGTGCATAATAATAACCCAGTATTTAAGCAGTCGCACTGGGTAACTCATTACTGTATTTGGCAATAGTAGATGAACCAAAGAGCAGATTAGAAAACTATTAGCATGCAAACACAAAGTTGGGGAAAGGACAGCAGTGGGTTTACCTGCGGTCGCAAGGAGTGCGGAATCCCGGAAAGGACCAAAGTTCGCAGTTTCTGAGAGCGCGGCAGTACTACGTCAATTTTATCCCACGTCAGATCGCCGACGTCGTGATTGTGCGTGAACTCAAGGTATGCTTGCCATCTCAGCCTCTGCTGAGGATCTTCTGGGAGTGGGATTCCAAGAACTCTCCGGTGATTTGTTTCTGATCCATCTATTGAATTACAACAAAGATACATCAGTCTTTTGGGTGCTTTCTATCTCATCAATGAATCAATCTACAACTGAATCCATACTATATTTCTTCTCTGACACAGAACTAAAACCTTTATCAATGTCAAAACAGTATCCAATCTGATGTGACTACAATAAACCAAGTCTCAGAATCTTCTTGCCCAGAATGATCCCATCCCATCATCTCTCCGCACTGTCTGTCCTCCATTATCCAGCTGGGTGGGACTGCAATTCCCTGTTTCCATTCATATCTATCTCGTTTCAGACAGAGGGTTTCGCTTCCTACTCCTATGCTGTTACTTCAGGAATCCATTAAGATTAGATCTATCCTTTCCTCTCCCTCCAGCTCAACTCTCAGAGACTCATTTCACATTTTATCCCCGGTTTCTTTGCCATCTGTGATTAGGTTACTGTGTTTGTAATCTATTATCGTAGTCTTTCCCAATCTTGTGTCTTCCTTAATTAATACCTGAAAGTGAATTTCAGGTTTCTCACATCCACTTACTGCTCCTCAGTAGCATCCTTCAAAAGTATAATGGATTCCAAATGTCTGCTGAAACAATGAGTTCCAACTTATCACAGCTTTTCTTGAAACCCTTAAGTTTTATTAAGCACAAATTTTCTTCGGCTAAACACCAGGAAACCAACAAACTTCATCATATGTCCCTTTCTTGTCTACATCCATTCCCTGCTGAATCAGGTGAGCTTTAGACCACCCCAACTTCAAATTCCTTAACACTGCAATTCTGTACGCCTCAGGTCATGTGCTGCTGAAACCCTTTAATACCCCAGGATTCTCCTGGCTTCAAAGTTTAAAGTACATATATGTCACCACATACAACCCTGAGATTCATTTTCTCGCAGGCACACTGAGTAAATCCATAATATAATAATAATGATCATAGAATCAATGAAAGACTGCACCAACTTGGGCATTCAACCAGTGTGCAAAAGACAACAAACTGTGCAAATATAAAAAGAAAGAAATAGTAATAAAAAATAAGGAACAATAAATTATCAAGAACATTAGATAAAGAGTCCCTGAAAGTGAGTCCATTGGTTGTGGGAACATCTGAATGACGGGGCAAGTGAAGTTTTCCCCTTTGGTTCAAGAGCCTGATGGTTGAGGGGCTCTTGTGGTCCCTCTCACAAACTCTATAAAGTTAACATCATCCAAATTTCTCTAGCTACATTCCAGCTTGCACCTAGCCCTGTTCACTTATGGCATATTTATACACTGATCTACGCTGACTCCCAAAACACCATTTCCTCAGTTCCAAAATTCTCATCCTAGTTTTCAGACTCTCCTTCCCCACTGCAACATTCACCAGCCTACAACACTTCTTTGATTACAGTACTCCTCCAAAGCTGTTTTTTTCGTGAAATCTAAATTTTAATGATCCAACTGTTGGTGGCTGTATCTTCGACAATTGAAGTTCCATGCCTGGCACTTCTTTCCCTAACCTTCCTCCTTTCTTTTCAGTTGCTCGTCAGAGCAGTTAGTGCTGCTGTCTCAAGTGACCTGGGCTCTCTCCTGACTTCAGTGTCATCTATATGGAGTTTTCCTGTGACCGCGGGGGGCTTCCCTTCACCTGCCAAGTCCTGGAACCTCCTCCAACATCCCAAAGACACACTGATTTCTACACAGTAACTCTGGTGTAGTTAAATCAAATGGAGTTGATGGGCATGCAGGGGAGAACAGATTAAAGGATTACTGGGAAATAAATGGGACTGAAAAATTGCTCTGTCGGGACCTAGCATGGAATTGATGGGCTGAATGTCCTCATTCAGTGCTGCCATAATAAAATCCTCCCTCTTTGTCGAAACATTTGGTCAACTGAACTTTCCAGATCTAGTGTGAAATTTTATTTGAAAGCAGCCCCTACGAAGTGAATTTGGACCGTAACTGCAGGTGGTCACTGGCAGTGGCGGACAAGCAGAGAGCCTGGAACAGAAACGCACGGTTACCTTCTTTTTCTATACGGAATCCAAACACATCGTACTGGAACTCTGGGTGTGCTACAGAATCCTCCTGGAAGAAAAGCAGTGGGTGAACTGTATGCCATGCATGCATCGACAAGTGATTAGACACTGAAAGTCCTCCCTGGCCAGGAAATCTCCATAATCAGATAAATTCCAAAAAGGGGGAGCCACTCACTTTTACAGCTCTGTGTCTTCAACACTGGGGATGAGTATGTGGGGTAAACTGGCACAGAATTGGATGTGGATGTGGGATTTGGAAGGAAATTGGGAGGGGACTGAGGGGAAGAATGGTGGGGGGGATGGAGCCTGGAGAACTTCAGTTCTGAAGACAGATTGGATAGGCCGAGTTTGCTTTCCTTCACGTGGAGCAGGCTGAGTACACAGTTCAAGTACACAGGCATATAAAGGGCGTAGAGAGAGGAGATAGCAGGGAACTTTTCCCCTGAAGAGATGTATCTAAAATTAGAAGCCTTGTTTAGGGTACAGTTAGAGGGGTTCAAAGTAGAAACTTATTTATTCATAAGTGGTGGAATCTGGGACTCACTGCCTGAGGGGATGGGAAAGCCTATACTGTACTTTCAAAACTTTTAAGAATCTAGTTGAGCACTTGATTCTACAGAAGGCTGTGGACCAAGGACTAGTGATTGTACTTAACGGTTTACACGATATTGGTGTTTCTGTGCCTTGTGTCAATTCATCTGTTCAATGAGAACGAGAACGCAGAGCACAAAGACAATGCACGGCCGATTGAGTGTGGGAAGCTCACGTGCAGAGTTCATAGGACACACAGAATATACAGGACAGAGCACTGAGGGGCAGCTAACTAGCTGAACGATCTCTTAACCCCTCAGGTGGCGACAGGTGTGAATGACCCAGTGATGAGGGCATAGATTGTAATTCTGTTTCTGCACTACTTATTTAACTTTACTGTGAAATTTTCCCCTAAATTATCATGTATTGCATTGTACTGCTGCTGCGAAGTTCATCAATTTCACAACATATGCCAGTGATATCAAGAGCAAACACGAGGAAATCTGCAGATGCTGGAAATTCAAGCAACACATACAAAATGCTGGCGGAACAACAGCAGGCCAGGCAGCATCTATAGGGAGAAGCGCTGTCGATGTTTCGGGCCGAGATCCTTCGTCAGGACACAAACCTGATTCCGATAAATACATCACAGCTCATTGTCCGCCCATTATAGGGTGTGTAATTGCACCTTCTGGATAAAAGCCACAATTCGTCACAACAGGTAAGCTGCTTCCCTGTCTAAACCACTTACACCTTGAGACCAGACTGCTGACTATGAACTATTATCTACTGTTGTCCAGCTAGTTCGACAGTCTGGCGTGGTCAGCAGATTCAAGGAGTGAAGGTCACTGAGGGAGAATGGGGACAAGTTGTGTGAGTATCTTGTTTAAGGAGACTTGGTTCCTACCCAGGCCACATCAGGCACCCAGATGGTCCAGGTAAAGAGGGCACGAGCAATGGAGCTTAAGTGTATGGGTGCTCTGAATTTTAAAATATTGTAGGGAGCCTGGCCAATTTACATTGGAGAGAGTGAGAGCAGGAGATTGTTTTGGTGTGTGGGAACAAAAACTAATGGTGTTTGGTAAGATGTTGCGCTTCTCAAAGAAACTGTGAATATGAGAGGTCAGGCTGAGAGCTTCAAGCTGTTAACCTTTTGTGTGTTGTTTGCAGGACTGGAAGTGTTCTTTTTATAATCTGGGAACAAAAGTGCTGGGAAGAACATTTCTTATTTGGAACCTAAAGGTACCTTAAAGAAGAAAAGGCACCATGTTGTAACTTATGGATTTGTTCACAAGCATAGGCTCTCTGCCTTTATCCTTCATGATTTATCTGTAATAGATGAAGTGATACCAGACAAAAGACTCAGATTCCACAATGGCCATGTGCAACTTGTCAGAGTCCCAGAGACTCCATGCTTTATAAATAGTCAGAGGGAACAGGGAGAGGCCAGATTCATTTCCCGGAGGACAGGAGTTTAAGAGGGGACATGGCTGAGGTGTGATGATGCTGAGATGACTTTGGGACACATCAGTGGTGATGTAACCTGGGGTCACTGGGTGCTTCAGGTCTTTCAGACACTCTCACCCAGGCGACCCAGCCAGGGTGGATCAGGCCCCAGCAGCACTGGTCCAGAATTATGGGGTCTAGATAGGGCAAGGGCAGACTGCAGGAAACTTTCCCTCATGTCAGAGTTAGATAAGACCTCTTACAGAATTAGGGTAAGGGAGAAGAAGTATAGAGGGATCTGAGGGAGACCGTTTTCACCCAAGTGGTGGGTCCCTGGAAAGTGCTACCTGAGAGACAGGGTCACTGACACCTCTTATAAAGTGTCTCGACGAGCACTTTGAATCGCCCAAGCATAGAAGGTGTTGCCATGGAACACAGATCAGTACAGCACAGGAACAGAACCTCCGGCCCGTAACGTCTGCGCCACGATGCTGAATGAAAATAAATCCCTTCCGCTTGTACGTGATCCGTAACTTTCTGTTCCTCGCATAATCATCAGTCTATCTACCAGCCTCTTAAACACCACCGTTGTATCTGTTTGCATCGCTATCCCTGGCAGCCTGTTTCAGGCACCTACTACTCGAGGAGCAGTACTGTGCAAAAGTCTTAGACACATTCTGCATATATAGCTAGAGTGCCTTGAGTATTGTATATGAAAACCTACTCTGTACATCTCCTTTAAACTTCCCCTTTACAACACAAATGCATGACTCCCATTTCTTGACATTTCTACCCTGGGAAGATTCTTACAGTCCACTCTGTATGTGTTGCTCATCATTTTATGAAGTTTTATCAGGTCTCCTGTCAGCTTCTAACACAACCCAAGTTTGTCGAAATTCTTCTTATGGCTCACACCCTTTAATCCAAGCAGAACCCGAGACTCTCTCCATAGCCTCCACGTCCTTCCTGTAATGGGGCAACCAGAATGGTGCACATGAAGATACAAAGGTCTTTGTAAAGACTCCAGCAATCTCTTCTCTCGTCTCTTCCAATAACCTGGGATTGAGTATATCATGTCCTGGGGACTTACCTATCTTGGTACTGTTCAAAAGATCCAACATCACCACATCTTGATTCTCAAAAAGATCTAGCACATTAACGTGGCCCACACTGTCCTCCATGTCCTGTGTTACCGTTTACCTCCATCTGTAAGCTTGCAGGTAGAACACAGAACACTACAGCTCGGGAACAGGCCCTTCAGCCCAAAACGTTGTGCCATACCAGCTAAAAAGTAAATCAAATGCCCCCAAAACTAATCCCACCTACCTACACAATGTCCATATCCTTCCATCTACTCATATTCATGTGCCTATCTAAACCTTTCTTAAAAGCCTCTAATGCATGGGCCTCTACCACCATACCAGGTGGCACATTCCAAGCATCCACCACTGTGAGTCAAAAACTTACCCCTCACGTCCCCTTTGAACCTACTTCCTCCCACTTCAATGCAGTCTGGTATTAGAGATTTCCACCCCAGGGAAAAAATACTCACTCTCTACTTGATCTACTTATGCCTCTCATAATTTTATAAACCTCTATCAGATCTCCCCTCAGCCTCCGGCGCTCCTGAGAAAACAACCCAAGTTTATCCAGCCTCTCGTGATAGCACGTGCCCTAAAAGCCAGGCAGCATCCTGGTAAACCTCTTTTGCACCCTCTCCAAAGCCTCGACATCTTTCCTACAGTGGGGTGACCAGAACTGTACTCAATACTCCAGATGTGGCCTAACCAGAGTTTTATAAAGTTGCATTTAACACCACCAAAGTGTCCGGATCTTAAACAATGACAAGGTGGGAGTACAGGAAGCAAACAGAGAGACTAGTGGCAGGGAGTCAAGACAGAAATCTTTCCCTCAATGTCAGCAAAACAAAAAACCAGGAAACATGGCTGAGTACACACCCTTGTATGCAGTAATACGTGGAGGCAGTAAGAGTGAGTAACTCAGTGAGAAATGCTCCAGAGGCCAGTTGTCTGCAACTGTATTTTCTGTGTAAAAGCTGTAACTATTTGTCACTCGGTGCACAAGCCTGTGACTGTTTCCCCACATTTGCCAGACCTCTAAGTGTCAACTCATTTCCCAATGGAAATCACTTTGAACTGAATCGTCTGCATGAAAAGTGCTCAAAAATTAATTAGTATTACTATAATAAACACTGTCCAATTAGTTCAACGGATTAATTTTTAATCAAAGGAAATCAAGGATAAGTGGAAGAAGGCAGGAAAAATTGGAATTGCCCAACAGTGGGTGTGTCTTTATCATGCACTGCAGGAATTCAAGGCGACACCTTTGTGAAGACAATATGGGATGGGCAATAACTGTTTATCATTTGCTTAGCTATATTCACCACCTGTTGACAATGCCACATAAAGTCTGCTCTGTTCACTTAGCCCTCCATTCGTTCATAACCACCCTTCTACCATTCGCCTTGCATATCTGTGCACCTATCAAAACACTTCTGTTACTTTGTCCAAGGGACCCAGACAGATCTTTAAGGAAGGTGATCGGTTTAACCATGGGCAACATGAAAGCATTTTCAATGTCTGGTCTCCTCTGCTATCACAGGACAATATACCAATTCCTATTGCCAAAGCCTTGATCCTGGGATCTCAAATAACCAGAAATTCAACTGGACCAGTCACATAAATGCCACGTCTACAAGGCTGGGTATTCCGAGTGAACCATTCAACTCCTGATACCATTTGTAACTTACTCAGAGGTTCAGGGCGGAACAGGCCCTCCCGGCCCATGAAGTCACACTGCCCAGCAACCCACTTATTTAACACTAGCCTAATTACAGGAGAATGTAAAATGACCGATTAACGACTAACTGGTACATTTAGAAAGCTGGAGGGTCTGCAGGAAGGACACACAAACTCCTTACAGACTGTGCTGGAATTGAACCCTGAACTCCGACCGCCCCAATCCGTAATAGTGTCACGCTGCTGCCCTACTGTAATAATCAAGGATACAACACACAGAAGCAGGTTCTTCAGCCCACCTGGTCTACCGTGAAGATCAGCCGCCCATTACACCAAGCCTACCTAATCCCATTCTCAATTCTCCCCACGCTCTCATCAGCCTCTCCTTGATTCTACCAAACTGGAGGGGAACAACCTGCACATCTTTGGGGTACAAGAGGAAACCAGAGTTGTTAAGGGTTTCGGGGTGGGGGTGGGTGGAGAACGTGCAAACACCCCCCCCCCCCCAAGGTCAAGACCGAACTTGGGCCACTGGAGATGGGCTCTGCTAGCTGTGCCACTGTGCCGCCTTATAACACAGTACCGTGGTGGCTCACATGACACCGTAACAGCTCGGTGCGTCGGAGTTAAGAGTTCAATGCCAGCGTCCTCTGTAAGGAGTCCGTACATCTGCCATGCATTTTCTTCAGGTCCTCCCACCATCCAAAGACATACCGGCTAGTAGGGTAATTGGTCATTGAAAATTGTTTCAGGCTTAGGTTAGGGTTAATTCGAGGGTTGCTGGGGGTTGCTGGGTGGCACAGCTTAAGGAACCAGAAAGGCCTACCGTGCGCTGTATCTCTAAACGAAAATGAATACACTGAAGAAAGTCTGCACCATAACATAATAACAAAGCAAACACTGAGTTAGCACGCTATTTGCCATCCGAAGCTTTCATTCCCTTCACTACTGACGTAGCAGATGTACCATTCACAAAACAATCACATTCCCACAGCCTCTGTCATCGTGTTTCCCCAAGTCTCTCCATATTCCCACTCAGAATATATCAACCACCCCTTCACCATAGTAGTAGGCAGCCGTCGATCCCAGGGGATCATGGGTTTGAGCCTCTGGTGGACTGTGTCCTCTCCAGGGTGCAAGCCTGGGCGGGAAGGTTTGAAGAACCGGCTGTTGCCCCTGCAGTGGCTCCCCCTCTCCACGTCACCAATACAGTCCAAGGGAAGGACAAGCGCCGATACAGCTTGGCACCAGTATTGTCGCAGAGGTTGCCAGAGTGAAGTTGTAAACAACGTCAAACTGCCTGAGGGACCCCGGCTCCGGATTTCTTCCTCGGGCTTTACTCCCGAATCCTTTCCTCGTGGGTGGGTATGGCCGCAAGGCAGCGGAGGCTTAAAATCAGAGTTTTCCTTCTTCTAGGTGGGCTACCGTCCAAGGCTGTCGAGCCCCACCAGCCCGAAGCAACTGGTTTTGAGGCACCTTTGCCCCTTCTCGTATCAGTAGAAACAATTTCACTGGGCTAAGCCACACGTGAAGGCCATGAGTTGGACTTGATCGTCAGACGCTGTTAGAGATGCACGCCATTTGGCCGTCATTTCGGAAACTCAATTGTCATATGCGGGGGGGGGGGGGGGGCGAATCTCGACCAATCAGCTGATTGAAAAGTTTATAAAGGCCAAGCATTCGGAGGACACACCACAAACAACAGCGCACTGACGATGTCTCCTCACAAGGTGATAAATCGTTTTCAAGTAAATTGACAAGATCAGAGAACAACTCAACCACCCCAGCTATGCATCTTCCCAATTATTTCCAACTCCTATAATTGCTCTGCCATGCAACTATTAAAGCAAGGCTGACAAATGAAGTTTATGGACACAGTGCTGAGATGTTAATTCCATCCGAGGAAAAGCTGCAAGCTACCCATCATTCGGAAAGAGTCTTTTGTTTAGAGAAGGATACTCTCTTACCTGGGAGATCTTGGTCATTAAATCCTGTGGCCACATGCTTGGAGTCAATGCTGTAAAGGGGCCGCTACCAGGAGGGGCACTGCTGCCTGTTAAGGAAGATCAGACATCCACGTTAGTGGGAAGGGAAGGA
Source organism: Hypanus sabinus (assembly GCF_030144855.1). Classification (NCBI taxonomy): domain Eukaryota; kingdom Metazoa; phylum Chordata; class Chondrichthyes; order Myliobatiformes; family Dasyatidae; genus Hypanus; species Hypanus sabinus. Next base: position 18,773,831 of record NC_082734.1, read on the forward strand.
CAATCACGTTCAGAATATCAGTCGTGTACAAACCTGGACACATAACGTTCTGCCCACTGTAACCATTCCAGTCAAAACTGGACGTCACGTTAATCTGACATCCCAGTTCTTGTCCACAGCCCTACGAGTTTCACTAAAACTCGTTCTGTTTAAATGATGTCTGGCTGCATTACGGCCTGGTATGGGAACGCCAATGCCTTTGAGCAGAAAATCCTACAAAAGGTTAGTGGATTCAGCCCGCTACGTCACAGGTAAAGTCCTCCCCAATCATTCTGTTTAAATGTTCTGATTAAATGATAATGATCTTTATGCTGTTACCTTCAGATTCTCACCAACAACTTTTTCTCACCTTTCATCTTAGTCCTTCCACCGATCCATGCCCCTAATTACTGATCATCCTTTAAAGCAGAGGTTCCCAACCTGGGGTCCACAGACCCCTTAATCAATGATATTGGTCCATGGTATAAAAAGGGTTGGAACTCCAGCTTTAAAAGGAAAGGGCCCCTCCTATTCACTTTGTGCAGACCTTTCTTAGTTCAATAAACAGCACTGATATCAGTGCGCACTCTTCTTTGTTCCAAACAAAAAACCACTGTCAAGATAGTTTCCAAACCTGGCCTCATCCCCACAGATCTCGACAGCACCCCATACTGCCACATTCATCCTGCATCCGCTCTGCCATCCGATTTCTAAATGGACATTAAACCCATGAACACTACCTCACTTCCGTTGTACTATTTTTAACCTAGTTATTTAATATTAGATATACTTACTGTAATTGATTTATTTACTTTTCTACATTTATCATATATTGCATTGCATTGTTGCCACAAAGATAACATATGCCGGTGATATTAAACTTGACTCTGTATTGGGAGGACAAGAGTACTGGTTCACACTAGACAGGATTAATCTACATTTGGGAAGAGAAGGAAGGCTGTGGTGATATTGACAAGACCATTATTTTTTCTTTCATTTCTGATTGTTCTCTAGGGCAACCATTGTCAGCACGGCTTTGATAGGGAGACAATTTGATTGAATTTTTCTAAAGTTTATTAATGAGGGAATTAAAGTTGATGTTACAAGATATGACAATGGACAATAAGTTTTTACAGAGTGCATTGTGGAATAGGCCATTCCATGCTGCTCAGCAACTCCCAATTAATCCAATGAACCCAGAGGAAACCCACACGGGGAAACTCCACTTACAGTGGTGGTGACAGGATTTGAACCCGGGTCGCCTGTACTGTAAAGTGCTGTGCTAACCGCTACGCTACCGTGCCATTCCACAACCTCACTGCTACTTAATTCTGTGCACTAGCTAATGAAGGCAAATATCCCAAGTGCCTCCTTCACCATTTTATCCATTCAGGGGATTCACAGCAAGTCCCAAAATTGATTTGGCAATAATGAGGCAGGCGGTGATGGAGGAGTGTTATTTTAGTGACTGGAAGCCCGAGGCCAGTGATGGATCAGCACTGGAACCCTTAATATTTATTTTCTATGTTAATAACTTGGATATGATTGTCGAGGATTAATCAGTTTGCAGAATAACAGAATTGGCAGTTTTGATGATTGTGAGAAGTGTAGGCTTGTGCTGCAGGATTTTAATTGATCAATTGTAAAAATGGTCACAGCAGAGGCAGATGGAACTGAATGACGATAAATCTTTATTAGTAAGATTAAGACCTACACTAGAACGGAAAAACCCTAGAGATGATTAAGGAACAGTGGACCTCAGTGGACCTGTCCTGGACTCGTCATATAAAAGTAATTGCAAAGAAAGCACGACAGGTGCCACTACTTCCTTAGCAATCTGAAGAGATTTGGCATGTCATCAAAAACCTTGTCAAACTTCTACACGTGTGTGGTGGAAAGTGTATTGTCTGGCTACATTACGGCCTGGTATGGGAACGCCAATGCCTTTGAGCAGAAAATCCTACAAAAGGTTAGTGGATTCAGCCCGCTATGTCACGGGTAAAGTCCTCCCCAATCATTGAGCACATTGACATGAAACTTTGCCGTAGAAGAGCAGCATCCATTATTAAAGATCCTCACCACCCAGGCCATGCTCTTTTCTCACTGCTGCCATCAGGCAGAAGGTACAAGTGACTCAGGACTCACACCACCAGGTTCAAGAACAGTTACTACCCCTCAAGCATCAGGCTCTTGAACAAAAGAGGATCTCATCCATTGAGATGTTTCCACAACCAATGATCTCACTTTAACGACTCTTTATTGTGTTATTCCATGATCTAATTCATTGCTAAATATTTGTATTTGTACAGTTTGTTGTCTTCTATGCTCTTGCTCTTTCATTGATCCTGTTTACAGTTACAGTACTGCTTTATTGATTTGCTGAGTATGCCTGCAGGAAAAAGGAATGTCAGGTTGTCTGTGGTGGCATGTACATACTCTGATAATCAATTTTACTTTGAACTTTGAAGTATCGAGATTCCTAAACATGACAGTACAAGATAGTGAAGAAGGAATATGGAATATTTGCCAGTGCACAGGATTTAAGAGTAGGATGGCTATGTATAACTTTATAAATGTTTGGTTACACTGGAGTACCATCTGCAGTTCTGGCCTTCAGATGGTGCAGAGGAGATTTCCCAGGATGTTTCCTGGGATGGAACATTTCAGTTACGAGACAGACTGGATATGCTGGGTATACACATGAGGTGTACATAGCAAGGGCACAAATGGGGTAGACAGTGAAAAATATTTCCTGACACCCAAGGTAACTAAAACATGAAGAGATTGGTTTAGTTTAAAAGGTAGAAAGTGTAGAGGGAATTTATGTGAGATCTGTTTTTATCCAGGGGGTTAGTAGAATCTGAAGCCTGAATGGGTGGTTGAGGTAGATACCATTACAACACTTAATAAGTATTTAAACCAGCAGGAAAGCCTATGGACCAAGTGTTGATAAATGGGGTGTCACCTTATGATCATTATGAGCATGGCGGTGGGGGGGGGGGGTCAAATGTACTGTTTCTATGCTGTATGATTCTATGACACCACAGAAGGTGGTCTAGAAAGAACCCAACCATCCATAGTATCTTTGGAATGGAGGGAGAGGAGGAGGAAGGAGAATTGAAAGAAAGGAAGGGAAGAGTGGACCCACACACCATCAAGGCAATGGCCCTCAACCCATTCAACTCAGGAATAGACAAGGACAACAAACCCAAAATCCTTCCATAGAAAGTCAGAAAAAACAGGAACTTGCAGAGTCTCAGTCACAAATGCAGTTGGCATTGTTATCACCCAGGCCTGAGAATCAACTGGGGGTTAATGTTCTCCTGGACAGGACACCACATTGACTCCTCACATCCAAAACTCTGCAGCCAGAATCTTCATTTACTCCACAATTCATTGGCACCCAATGCTTCCCTGGCACTTGCCAATTCCCCCTTCCATGTTGAAATCTCTCCATTACCTCCCATACACAATCTCCAGTTCTATAATATTCTGGGATCATTTGTATTTGGTATCCAGACTACTTCAGTGATACTTGTAATGTTCGTTGCCTTGGCCTTCAATCCTGGAATACTTGACCTAATTTCTTCTGACTTTCCTTTTGTGTTTACACCTTTTATGAAGCCTCTCCCGACCACTTCTCATTTCTTGTATTGTGATTCTGTATTATCTTTTAACTATCAGTTAAATGAAATGCTTTGGGATATTAGCTGACATTAAAAGCACCTTAGAAATGCAATGCACTGTTGTTGAAACAAATGAAAATCAAAAATTGCAGACTTTGGAGGTCTGAAATATTTGCTGTTTCTCCTTTCATAGCTGCTGCCTGACCTATTGATTATTCCCTGCATTTTCTGTAGGTGAAGCAGAATTCAATTGAAATGGATGGATTTTAACTTCCTGAGGTGCAGGTCGAGCAACCTAATGAATGTTACTTTGGCAGACTTTACATTTGTGTAGTAGCTCTGAAAGCAGACAGTGAAAGCTAGAGACATGCACACATCAGGTTTGTTATTTGTATCTAAAGACACACTGCACTGTAAAATTCTGAGGAGCATAGATAGAGTGGATAGTGAGAAATTTTTCCCCATAATGGAGATGTCTAAAACCAGAGGGCATAGGTTTAACACATATGAAATGTTGGAAGAACTCAGGTCAGTCAGCATCTATGGAGATGAATAAACAGTTGACGTTTCGGGCCAGGACCCTTCATAGGTTTAATGTGAGAAGTAAGAGTGTTTTAGAGGAAAGATTTTACAGAAGTGAGGGCTTTTATCCCTGCAATCTGGAAGGCATTGCCTGAGAAAGTAACAGAGGCAGCCAGAATCTTCATAAGCGTGTCTTGATGTAAATAATATCAATACATGCATATGAATTACAAAGGCATGGTTGGACTAAGTAATGGGAAACAGGTTATTTTAGAAATGGTCATCATCAATGTGCTGGACTGAGGGGGCTGTTTGTGTGTTGTCTGACTATGGAAGTAGCTATAGTGCAGAGACACAGAAATGAGCAGGTGCACTGATATCCTGGCGGATGAGATGCTGTGGGGTGAAGAAATTAGACAGGTAAGAGGTATGAGCTCACTGTCAGTGTGCTGTCTTTACGACAGTTATTTAGTTTATAATATTTTCGCCAAGGCAGAAGCCGCCAAGGTGCGACTGCATTACGCCAAACAAGAAGTAGTTTTGAAAATGAAACTGGCCACCAGAGAAGCCGAAAAGGCTGCCAGAGAAGCCGAAAGGGCCGCCAGAAAGGCAGAAGCCGCCAAGGTGCTACTGCGTTACGCCAGACAAGAAGCAGTTTTGAAAATGAAACTGGCCACCAGAGAAGCCGAAATCCAGAAAGAAAGGGCCGCCAGAGAAGCCGAAAGGGCCGCCAGACAAAGAGAAGAGGCTGCCAGAGAAGCCGAAATGCAGAAAGAAGAGGCCGCCAGACAAAGAGAAGAGGCTGCCAGAGAAGCCGTAATCCAGAAAGAAAGAGCCGCTAGAGAAGCCGAAGAGGCTGCCAGACAAAGAGAAGAGGCCGCCAGAGAAGCCGAAACCCAGTTGGAAATGGCAAAAATATCGACAGAGTTGCAAGTGCTGCAGCTAGAAAGAGAAGAAGAAGCTGCCATGGCGGAAGCAAAATTTACCAAGGGCCAGTTACAGAAGTTATTCTACTTCTACCCAATGACTGATTAAGAGACTAAGTTTGTACTCTGCTCATTGTGACCTTACGAAGGTCAAGCGGGGAGTGTGCTGTCTTTACAACAGTTATTTAGTTTATAATATTTTCGCTTAGTAATTCATTCAATAGTATTTTCTAGTTAGAATTAGAAGTGTTTAAAGTATATTCATTGCATGTAAAATATATCGGCATGCGATGACGTCACATCCGGTTTCGCCGCGTCTTGTGGGAAAATACTGGTTTGAAATTAGCGCGAGGGTGGGGGCTTACCACGAGGCTCACCTGAGCAGAAGTAGTTTTGCAGGCATGAGAAATCACAGTGAGAGCAACGCTGTAAGTTAATAGATAATCGATATGTTGAACTAAGATGTTAATGCCGATCCTGTTAGAAGTAATGACGGTAGATAATGTTTATGCTTTCGTTAGTTAAAGAGTCGCGGATAGTTTGCATGGAACAGCTACGAGGAACCTCAGAGAGTCACGATTGCATCACATCCATACGAGGAAGGAAATTTACCCTCACGGCTCCGTGATGAAGTCAAGAATGAAAGAACCGTCAACGCTCCTTCACCCCCACAACAGGACGGCGGGGAGGGAGAGGTTCACTCCAGGACAACAATTGTCAGCTCGAACTGTACAGAAGTTTGCGGTCAAACTCAGTCAAGCCGTTCTTGTTCCGAGATCTGCCTCACTGAGGTGTACCCTAAAGAAGCACAACAAGACATTACCAAGCGTAAAGTAACCGACGAGACGCTAGGTCAGTCAGTTTTCGTTCAAACCGAGGACGGAAACAAACTTGCACAATCAGCTCAAGATACCATTTCTTTAAAACCCAAAGACACCAAGGTCTTCAGAGATGAAGCAAATAATGGGGTTGCCCCATTGCCTTTCAGAGAACCACGCCAGCGCTCACCAGATAACAAAGAGCAGGCAGTCAAACGGTTCATGTCCTCACGGAAAACCCAGAAAAGGAAACCTGAGATGCAGCAACGCACCCGATTGGCCCACGAGGTACTGTGCACCCTAATGGCAGAGGTCACAGCCATTATAAACGCACAATCATTCCTACCTGTGTCTTCTGACCCAGAAAACCCCTTTATACTTTCGCCATCAACGCTCCTTACGCAGAAGGCAGGAGCACCTCCTCCACCAGGAGACTTCTCAGACAAGGATTTGTACACAAAGCAATGGAGACAAGTCCAGGCTCTGGCAAATCAGTTCTGGCCTCGCTGGAGACAAAAATATCTACCTTTGTTGCAACAGAGACAAAAGTGGACAGAACCCCACAGGAATCTGGCCAACGGCCAGAATCACTGCTACATTCCCTAGCGGGGATGGACATGTCAGGAAGATCGAATTGAAGACTACTGACCAAGGCGATGTGAAAATTTACCAAGGGCCAGTTACAGAAGTTATTCTACTTCTACCCAATGACTGATTAAGAGACTAAGTTTGTACTCTGCTCATTGTGACCTTACGAAGGTCAAGCGGGGAGTGTGCTGTCTTTACGACAGTTATTTAGTTTATAATATTTTCGCTTAGTAATTCATTCAATAGTATTTTCTAGTTAGAATTAGAAGTGTTTAAAGTATATTCATTGCATGTAAAATATATCGGCATGCGATGACGTCACATCCGGTTTCGCCGCGTCTTGTGGGAAAACACCGGTTTGAAATTAGCGCGAGGGTGGGGGCTTTCCACGAGGCTCACCTGAGCAGAAGTTGTTTGCAGGCATGAGAAATCACAGTGAGAGCAACGCTGTAAGTTAATAGATAATCGATATATTGAACTAAGATGTTAATGCCGATCCTGTTAGAAGTAACGATGGTAGATAATGTTTATGCTTTCGTTAGTTAAAGAGTCGCGGATAGTTTGCATGGAAGTGTATTTAAAGTAGTCAATGGAGCAGGTAAACTCTCCCTGTATACTGCACCTTAGTGTAATGTAGTTATAGTCACCTTTGCAAGTATTTACACTTGAAATGTGATATTAAGGAAGGAACAAATACTGTATCAATCTTGTATTGTTTTATCAACAGTTTTCACCATATGTTAATGTGAAGAGTGAACAGTAAATGGTTAATCTTACTGCGATCTGGTTTCATTGACTGTGGTTTATCTCGACGTTAAATTCGACGTTTTCGTTACACGCGAAGGAGAACGTGACAGTCAGCATTAAATACTTCCGGCTGCCTCTGGCTACAGAAGCCAGTATCACAGTGGCGTTTGTTCCTGGATTCAAATGCTAATTCAATTATCTCAACGGAGCAATGGAGGGGAGCAGTGCAGCATGTTCATCCACAAGTTATGTCTATCGTCACTTAACAACATGCTGTCAAACGAGACAATGTTTCTCCAGACCAAGGTGTAAAGCACAGGAGAACACATAACACACACAATAACTTAGGAAAGTAAGAATTAAATCTACACATTAATTATGCGTAGATAAACAATGCAAAGTGCATAAGTTCAACGTAGTCAGGTGCGGTACAATTATCCAGTGACACTTCGCATGCAAGGCGACAGGGAGTTCAGAAGCCTACTGTCCTGACGGGAGAAGCTGTCTACCATCCTGACCATTCTTGTCTTTTTGCATCGGAGTCTCCTGCCGGACGGTAGAAAGTCAGTGAGGGTGCTGGATGGACGGGTGGGATACTTGATAAGACTAAGGGCCCTGTATATGCAGTGCTCCTGATAAATGCCCCCAGTGGATGGTAGGGACACCCCCCCTGATCCTCTCTGTCATTCTCACAGTCCTTTTTATGGAGATTTCCGGTCTGATGCTCCACTGCTCTCAGACCAGATGGAGATGCAGCTTGTCAGGATGATTTCAATGGTGCTCCTGTTGGGGGGAGGGAAAGGTTTCACCTGCCTGAATCTCCTCAGGAATTAGCGGTGCTGCTGTGCCCTCTTGTTCAGGAATCTGGCCCATTTTCACAAACCTCTTTCAATGCCCCCCTAACCAGTCAGGACACCCACCAGTGACACACACCCTTCTGTGTCTTTGTGCTCACATGTCCAGTCAGTGCTGAGCTTTAGCCTCACAGTCATGCAGTATCACTCCTCCCCCACAACCCGTTTGTGGATGTAAGTGACTAGAGCTGTGAATCATGTTGTTGAACCAAAATACAAGATAAAAGAACCCAATTACCAATTTGTAAATAGCTAGCTGAGTGTTAAGGTCACGAATTTTAAGTCATGAAACTCTTCCCTTACTGTGACTGTTGAGGAATAAATTTCAAAGTAAATTTATTATTAGAATATGTATAGGTCACCATATACTCCCTGAGATTCATTTTCTTGCAGGCATTACAGGAAAATAAAATACAACAGATTTTTAAAAAAGCTATACATAAGTAAAGACTGACAAACAACCAATGTGGAAAAGAAGACATAATGTTTAAAAATAATGTTTAAAAAAGTAAATAAGTAATACTGACTTACTAAGCTGTTAGAAATAAAGACAAAATTTACAGTTATTTGTGTGAAAATAGTATTTTATCATCAGGGCTGGGTGTATGGGTGACGTAGACCGATCCATGCTCGTCAATCTGTAATACATGATATTCCTCAGTGACGTACTATTTCTAAATTACCTTCCCTCCCTTTGACACAGTCTTTTATTCCATACCTGAAGTCATTTTGCCACAAGCAGCAGGGTTCCCAGTTTACAAGCCTCTGCTGTGTTTCCCTTGCCTCAATTGTTCACCGCACTATGGAAAAAGAAAATATGATTGGTACCTTTGTGGAATATGTTGACAAAATCACAAACAATAAATCAATAATAAAGCCAATTTGGAAAACAACCACTTTCAGTTCACTGTGCCTGAGCTCCTCGCCATATTACAATAAACAATATATTAATCAACACATAAATTCAAGCCACCGGCATATCAGAAAATGAGGCATCGGATTAGAGTTCATCATACCTGAAAGAACAGTCGGCAGACCATGAGCTGTTACAAGGGTTACTCCCGCAGATCACCATCACACAACTGGAGTCTTGAATTAAATAAAAACAATCATATAGGCATGAGGGGAAAAAAAATGACTGAAGTGGGCTGAGAGATTAGATTGAGCAATACAATTCTACACTAGATGTCTGAATATTTCACAATTGTCAAAGAATTTATAGAGAATCAGAACAAAATGCTGACACTGTTGCAAACAATGGAGATGTATTGAAGGACTGCAAGGATTTTCAAAACCAACTAAAAAACATATAAAGGAGCAGCACATAGTGAAATTAACAGGGAACACAAAAGCAGATTCCTCCAAGAGGACCGCCACCTTGTCGTAGGGTTTGGAGGCTGGCGTGCCTCAATGAGCTATGTTGACAGGGGTCAGGGCCTTGTGCTTCAGCTCTAGGTAGGGTCACCCTGCCAAACAGATCAAAGGGTCGAGTGGTCCTCCTGGTTCGGTGGTTCAGCTCAGGGCTAACAACTGTGACTGGTAAAGCAAAATCGTTAAAGCAAATCCAAATAGAACATACAGAGTAAATGGTAGGGCATTGAGGAATGCAGTGGAACAGAGAGATCTAGGAATAACAGTGCATAGTTCCCTGAAGGTGGAGTCTCATGTAAATAGGGTGGTGAAGAAGGCTTTTGGAACGCTGGCCTTTATAAATCAAAGCATTGAGTACAGAAGTTGGAATGTAATGTTAAAATTGTACAAGGCATTGGTAAGGTCAAATTTAGAATATTGTGTGCAGTTCTGGACACCGAATTATAGGAAAGATATCAATAAATTAGAGAGAGTGCAGAGACGATTTACTAGGATGTGACCTGGGTTTCAGCACTTAAGTTACAGAGAAAGGTTGAACAAGTTAGGTCTCTATTCATTGGAGCGTAGAAGGTTGAGGGGGGATTTGATCGAGGTATTTAAAATTTTGAGAGGGATAGATAGAGTTGACGTGAATAGGCTGTTTCCATTGAGAGTAGGGGAGATTCAAACGAGAGGACATGATTTGAGAGTTAGGGGGCAGAAGTTTAAGGGAAAAACGAGGGGGTATTTCTTTACTCAGAGAGTGATAGCTGTGTGGAATGAGCTTCCTGTAGAAGTAGTATAGGCCAGTTCAGTTGTATCATTTAAGGTAAAATTGGATAGGTATATGGACAGGAAAGGAGTGGAGGGTTATGGGCTGAGTGCGGGTAGGTGGGACTAGGTGAGATTAAGAGTTCGGCACGGACTAGGAGGGCCGAGATGGCCTGTTTCCGTGCTGTGATTGTTATATTGTTATATGGTTATATGGTTACGGAGCCGACAATGAAGAATCCTTCTACATCAAAGTGCGGCAGTATTCCTGAGTCTCCAACTGGGACTTGCATGACAGACAATAGTAAAAACCGAGAGGAAGCTACTGACATGGTGAAGGAAGACTAAGGCCAAGATTGGTTTTGATGGCTAAGGATACACAGAGATGGAGGACCTTCACTGCTGTCCTAAATGCCAGTAACAGGCATGCCAAAAATGGAAAAAATACAGATGTTAATTAGTTCTACTTGTGTTGCCGTGTGGCCTAGTGGATAAGGCTTTGGTCTGGTGATCTGAAGGTCACTGGTTCGAGCCTCAGCTGAGGCAGCGCGTTGTGTCCTTGAGCAAGGCACTTAACAACACATTGCTCTGCGACGACACCGGTGCCAAGCTGCTTGGGTCCTAGTGCCCTTCCCTCGGACAACATTGGTGTCGTGGAGAGGGGAAGGCTTGCAGCTTGGGCAACTGCCGGTCTCCCATACAACCCCGCCCAGGCCTGCGCCCTGGAAACCTTGTAAGGCACAAATCCATGGTCTCATGAGACTAACGGATGCCTATCTATCTATTAGTTCTACTTGCTTAAAGGAAGAGGACAAAAAAAATTGATCTCCTGAAAGGTGAGACATGTGAAACACGGTTAAAAAACAAACTGAGTGATGTTTAACAAGCACTTTGTAGCTTTTCATAGTGGAAGACACAAAAACATACAAAAATGTAGAATATTAAAAAGGGAAGAAGCAACAGGAAACGGTTCATTGGGCTGGAAAGGCCTGTTCTGCACTATATCTCTAAATACAAAAACAACTGTTACCAAAGACAAATACTAAGGAAGCTAACTGCCTGTAATATTGGGTGCTAAAGTAGGTGGAAGCTGAATTGCCTCAATCTGTCAAAATCCCCCAGCTTCTAAAAAAGTTTCACAGTGACCCAAGCCAAGAAATCGGGGGGTGGTGTGGGGGGCGGGGGGAACATGGGAACTAAAGCCAGTTGACTGACAGTATGAAGATAGTTGCAAAGAGGAGAAAGACAAGTCTTCAGTGACACGGGGAGGTTAAGTGCATGGGCAAGGAGATGGGAAAGTAAATTTGCACGAGGATGTGAGTTTACTCACTTATTTACATGCCGTGAGACTCGTGAGTGCTGCTGTGTCAAATCTAGAGGCGCTTAAACAGAAACACATAAAATTAACATGCAAGGGCAATTAGTATTTTGGCCTTTATAACGAGAAAGGTTTGTAAATAAAAATGTTGAGGAATACTCGCTTGGAGATCACAACTGGCAAGTAACCATCTGGAATACCATAATGAATTGCCTCTGCACTTCTGATAACCCATTTGTAAACTGGGTGACACACAAAGTGCTAGAGCAGCGTTTCTAATGCTGTGGACCAATGTGGAGCAAGGGGTCCGGGGGCCTCAGGTTGGGAGCCCCTGCACTAGAGGATCTCTGGGACAGGCAGCATCTACAAAGGGAAATGGATAGTTGAAATTTCAGGTCAAGATCCTTCATCTGGACCCTCTTAAGCTGTTCCATAGCTCTGTGTGTTGCTCCAGATTCCAGCATCTGCAGTCTTGTGTCCCTGTGGAAACCCGGGTAGGTTAGCCATGATCATATTGAATTTGGTGGTAAGGTTGAGGGGTTGAGTGGCTGACTGCATGTAAGGTGGGAGTAGGGAGGTTACTATACAACTTCATAAGACTTCGGTTAGGCCACAGCTGGAGTACTGAGTGCAGTTCCTGGACTTTACACTGTAAGAAGGTCATGAATGCAGGGGGGATTCACTGGGATGGAGCACCCCAGTTGTGAGGAGGAAGTAAATTGGCTGGGTTCTATTCCTTGGAGCAGAGGAGGCTGAGGGGACCTGATAGATATGTACAAAAATTGTTAAGGGCATAGATATGGTGGCTAGTTAGAAAGTTTTCTCCATAATGAGACAGAAGGCATAAGTTTAAGGAAATGAGAAAGCGGGTTAGAGAAGATGTGAGGAGAAACCATTTCACCCTGAATGGTGGGAATCAGGAACGAGCTGACAGAGAAGCTGGCAGAGGCAGGGAGTCTCACAACATTTTAAAAAGTATCAGGATGAGATCGTAAGACACATATCCAGAATTAGGCCATTCAGCCCATCAAATATGTTCCTAATTCGATCATGGCTGATTTATTTTCCCTCTCAGCCTCATTCTCTTGCCTTCTCCCTGTAACCTTTGACACCCTTACTAATCAAGTACCTATCATCCTCCGCTTTAAATATAATCAATGACTTAGATTCCACAGCCATCCGTGGCAACGAATTTCACAGATTCATCCTCTGCACTATCTAGGCCGTCCATTATTTAGCAGGTTTCAACGAGATCCACTCTCATTCTAATAAATGCGAGCCATCGAAACACCCATCATACATTAACCCTCTCACTCCTGGAATAATTCTCATGAACCTCCTCTGGACCCTCTCCACTGTGAGCACATAATTTCTTAGATATGGGGCCCAAAACTTCTCGTAATACTCCAGATGCGGTCTGACAGAAGCCTCAGCAATGAGCTCGTGCAAGGCTACAGACCAACTGCTGGTAATTCGGATGAAGATATGTGGGCACTTGATGACTGGCACAGCTATAGTGGGGTGAAGGGCCTGATTCTTTTCTCCGGTGATTCCAGAGGAGGGAATGGAAAACAGTGTCCAGGTAAGGAGAGTATGGCTTCATCCTGGGGGTGACGGGTGATGATGGAGCAAAGTGAAGGGGAAGCTGAGTTTTGGAATTAGTGAACAGTTGAAGTTTGCAAACTTTGATATATGAAAGGATGTGACTTCTGTTATAGAAACAAATGCCGGAAGCACAGACTAGAGCTGCAGAATAAGGTCATTCTCAGATCATGTGTTGGTGCTCTTGCACAGGGAAACCAAAGGCATGCATTATGTGTGGACCTGAGAGCAAAAGGAGAGCCCTGCCAGGAAAAACAGTGGATTGCTCAAACGTACCTCTGATCCTGGCTGGATCCGAATTACCAAGAGCAGAACTTCATTTGGAATCCATTTTGATGATGTGGAGTCAGAGACATTTGCTGTGGAAAGAGACGTGGTTGTGGAAGCAAATTATCAACTTGTACACTGCCTAACCAGTTTTCAGTAACTTGTTTTCATTTCAGGCTTGCAATAACTTCAATTGTTTGATGTTCACTGTAGTGTACGTGTCTGGTGAGGACACGTGAGGGAGAGGTGGGATGTCAAGGGGAAGGAAGGAGTGTAGGATTTGAGCAGGCATGGGAGTGTCTAGGTTACGGGAGAGTTCACAAGGTCGCAACATCAGGGCAAAAGGAGAGTTGGAGTTACAACTTATGGGTAAGGGAGAAATAAGAATGACCATAAAAGTAGGTCTTTTGGTCTTGCTCCACCTTTCATCAATCTTCTATCTCACCTCTAGGTTCAATCCTAACCTTGAAAGCTATTTATATCAAGTCTGCATGTTCGTTCAGTAACTGTGTGGTTAATTGGCTTTTGTATTACCCTGGATGGCCCGGGGTTGGGGGAGAGATATGCCTCTACCAAAGGAGGTGTAAGGCGCTCCTTCCTTCCACTACCTTGCAGGTCACCCTTGGGCAAGGGTGTTTAGCTCCCACGATCAGAGTCACGTGAAACCACGGAAGCAGGTGTTGTACGTCACAAGTCCTGGATATGCAACCACTGACGCCAGGCAGACAATCTCTGAAGAGTATTGATGATGGCTGGTTTTGTAAAGACACTGCCCAGAAGAAGGCACTTCAGTGGAAAGATTTGCCAAGAACAGTCATGGTTGTGGAAAGAGCAACAGCATGAAGGGTTCTGCCCCTTCGTCAATGATCCTTCATTCGGTAGTCAGATTACAAACAGATGGAAGACCGTGATCACCCACATCATATGACACAGCACATAATGATGATGATTACCCCATAAGTTTCTATAAATTGTTTCTGTAAATTAATCTTGTAAATTCTGTAAATTAGGTGATCTCTCAAACTCACAAACAACCTCATTAGGGCCCTGCACCTTACTGTCCACCTGCACTGCACCTTCTCTATAACTGTAACACTTTGTTCTGCACCATTATTGATTTTCCCTTTGTACTACCTCAATACACTGATCTAATGAAACTGACACTGAATTGAGGTAATAGTGTCCTGGTGAAGGGTCTCGACCCAAAAAGTTGACTGCTTATTCCTCTCCATGGATATTGCCTGACCTGCTGAGTTCCTCCAGCATTTTGTGTGCAATGCTTTTAATCTTTGTGTTTGTAATAAAAGGATCTGTGTGAAAAACAGGTCTCTCACTGTACCTTGGTACATGTGAGAATAATAAACCGATTTATCCTTGGCACGGATGGGTGGCAGGAGAAGAGGATTGGACACAATCTGAGAGAATGGACAAGCAAAAACTTGATGGGCCAAATCACTTCCTTCTATATTGTGAGGAGCTGTATCAAAATATAAACACCTGCATTTCTACACTGTTCCCAATTCCCTCCTCTAGAATTTATCTCCTTCAACCAGATTGTTTTACCAGATGCATCGTCTCCTTCCCTTTCAGCTTTTCAAAGGGACTGACCCTTTTGTGAATGACTCTTCCCCTCCTCCATCACTAACAATCATTCTCCACTAACTCCACCAAACTCTTCCATCTCCAACAACCTTTCACCATCTCCACCAACCAACCATCTACACCAACCATTCTCCACCATCTAAATCAAACTCCTCCATCTCCACAACCATTCTCCACTATTACACCAACCATTCTCTGCCCTCCACCAAACTCCTCCATCTTCAACAACCATTCACCATCTCCACCAACCAACCATCTACACCAACCATTCTCCACCATCCATCGAACTCCTCCATCTCTAACAACCAGTCACCATCTCCAAGCATATTCCTTCACCATATCCTCCTTTCAGCTTTTCAAAGGGACTGACCCCTTTTCTGAATGATTCATCCCCTCCTCCAACTCCACCAACCCTTTTCCTGTTGTGGCACATTCCCCTGAAACAGAGATGCAACAGCTGCCCTTTCACCACTTCCCATCCTGCCGTCCCGGAGCAGTGCTTTCAGAAGAAATGGTTCAGAAAACACATCAGATTACATGACAGTTTTGCAGTTCAATCCAAAGCAATGACCCTGAGCTTCCAGTCACCTGTCAGGTTAATTCTCCATCCCACTCTAACCACCCTATCTGTACACAATGAACCCCCAAGGTAAGCTTGAAGAACAGGACCATGTCCTCCAATCAGACACACTGCAGCCGACGGCACTCAATACTGAATTCACCAATTTCAGATAATTGGCTGTTCCTAATCTGATATTTAGTTTAGAAGTGCTGTCTGAGTCTCTCTTTTGTTTCTGGTTTCCAGCATGTACTGCCTCTCAGAGATATTTTGTTTTCCCGTCTCTGTAACTGCACTCAATCATCCTGCAATAGACTGTTGCGTCACCCGGGCAACCTTGGTCTCCACCCTGACACTCCTTTTGTTCTCTCCACTCCTCTCCTTCGTGGCTTGTTTTCTCACCGTTCCAGTTCTGAAGAAAGCCACTGCTGTTGTGTCATTGGCTTTGTTGATTTCTTCCCCAAAGATGGCACCTGACCTACTTTGCAATTCATCACCCGCTCAGGCAGTGCATTCCAGCTTGCAAACACTCTCCCGGTGAAAAATATTTCCTCACAAGCGAGTTAAGGGGATATGTTTCCTCATAGCCCTCTGACTCACTGACTGCTCACCTTAAATCTACACCCCCTGGTTTCAGTACAGGCAACTATCCACCCTATCCAAACCCCTCTTAATTTTGAAGAGGTCCCTTCTCAGCCTCCTCCATGCAATGGAAAACCAACCCAATTCATCCGTTTCTCTTTGCAACTGAAATATTCCATCCCAGGCAACAGCCTGGTGAATCCCCTCTGCCTCCTCTGCAGTATGTTGATGTGCTTACAGCTGTGGCCTACACATGTTATAAAGCTGTACTATGCCATCAATGTGCTTTATCCTATGGTCCAGCTAGTGAAGACCAGTATCCCATGTTCCTTCTGCACTAGCTATCTACCTGTAATGCTCACTAATACCAGCCTCCCCTCCGTGGACTCTGCTTACATTTCTTGCTGCCAATATAATCGGAATCCACCCACCCCAGACAACCTCCACCAGGCAGAAGATACAAAAGCCTGAAAGCACGGCCCATTAGGCTCCAGGACAGCTTCTACCCTGAATGTACCTACTTCCTGCCCTTTATGCCACTGACGTTTAGGGTAGCAATGAAGGTCCTCCATCTCTGTCTGTCC
The DNA here is from genome assembly GCF_030144855.1 of Hypanus sabinus. NCBI lineage: Eukaryota > Metazoa > Chordata > Chondrichthyes > Myliobatiformes > Dasyatidae > Hypanus > Hypanus sabinus. Next base: position 18,790,526 of record NC_082734.1, read on the forward strand.
CTGCAGTTTCCGTAAATTTTTGTCTTGAGCAGTCAGGGTTGGACCCCCAAACCTGGAGAACTGGTGGACCACTCTTAGTCTGGCCTCTACCCTTTGACCTGTTTGGCATGAGCCAAAGCACAAGGCCCTGACTCTAGCCAATGTAGCTCTCCAGGTCATTGAGGCAAGTCTTCGAATCCTACAACAAGACCATGGTCCTTTTGGAGGTCCTGCTGTTCTAAGACAACTAAATAGACCTTTTGTATAAAAAGATAGGCTCTTAGCTTCACAATCGACATCTTCATTGCCTGCCTGCACCGCATTTTCTCTGTAACTGTAACACTTTATTCTGCATTCTGTTATTCTACAACACGGTGCAAAAGTCTCAGGCACATCCACTTAGCCAGGGTGCCTAAGACTTCTGCACAGTACTGTAGTAATTTTAGGTATTGCACTGTACTGCTGCCGCAAAACGAACATAAATTTCATGACCTGTGCGAGTGACGATAAACCCGATTCTGATACGGGTCTCTATTGTGGACTGAGAGTGGGAAGGGGGCAGGGAGAGAGGAATCATGGTTGGGAAAAGGGGAAGGGAGCGGTGAAGCACCACAGAGACATTTTGTAATGATCAATAAACCAACTGTTGTAATGATCAATAAACCAACTGATACCTGGCATCTCAGGGCTGGGTGTGTCACACCTCCTGCCAATGGCACACTTGGCATCTGCCCCACACGTCTCCTGCGGCGCTCACCCTCGGCCTGCCAGATTTACAAACTCGCTCTCCGCTCCATATAACAAACAGTACTGTGCAAAAGCCCTGGGCACCCTAGCTATCTATATATATACACTAGCCTGAGGCTTCTGCACAGTCCTGTACTTCAGTGCTCTGATCTGGCAAGACAAGACTGTCAGTGCCTGTGACAATAATAAACCAATTTTCCAGTTTGTTCCTCCAGATTCACGGTTTGAGTCCTGCACTTACTGGACCTCACAATATGCATCACTTTATGTTTATTGGGATTAATCCGTCCTTCCCGCTCCCCTCCCCTTTTCCCAAACATGATTCCCCTTCCCGCTCTCAGTCCACAATAGCGACCCATATCAGAATCAGGTTTATCCTCAGTCCCATTTACCAGCTGATTACCGTCATTCTGCAACACAAAACTGCTCTCCAAACTAACACCAACACAGATTTCTGTGTCTTCTACAAACTTATCTACGACACTCGTGTTCAAATCAGTCATTATGTAATAAACATGAAAGGTCGCAGATTCCGTCTCTGAGGTACTGGGGGAGAGAATTCGCGGGGAGCTCGGACCGGGGGGAGGAGTGTGCAGGGAGACAAATCGGGGAAAAGACAGAGAACAGGAGGTAGGGATTGTGGTGAGCAGGGAGTCCGGGTCGGGTGAGGGGAGAGGTCCGAAGCCTGGACCGGGAGAGGATGATGCGGTTGAGCAGGGAGTCAGGATCGAGTGGAGGAGAGAGGGACGGGAAATCCCGAACCGGGAGAGGATGGTGTGATTGCGCAGGGCGGAATATCGGGTGGAAGGGAGAGGGGCAGCGGGTCGGAGGGGAGGACGGTGTGGTGAGCAGGGTGGAAGGGGGATGGAGGGTCAGTGGGTCAGAGTGACCGGACCGGGAGAGGATGGTGTGATTGCGCGGGGCGTAGGGAGTCCATATCGGGTGGAAGGGAGAGGGGCAGCGGGTCGGAGGGGAGGACGGTGTGGTGAGCAGAGTGGAAGGGGGATGGAGGGTCAGTGGGTCAGAGTGACCGGACCGGGAGAGGATGGTGTGGTGAGCGGGTAGCAGGGAGTACGGATGGGAGACGGGTCAGTGGGACCGGGTGGAGGGGAGAGGGGCAGGAAGCCCGGACCGGGTGAAAGGGGGTCGGTGGGTCAGAGTGACCGGACCGGGGGGAGGGGAGACGGGCAGGAACCCCGGACCTCGGTTACGTGGGTCTGAGAGACCGGTCGGGAGGTGGGTAGGGAGCCTGGACCAGGGGCAGATGGTCAGAATGACCGGACCGGTGGAGGATCAATACGTTGTCCGGGGTGACACGTCTCCCCCTTTGTGGGAGAGCCGGGCTAGACGGGCCGAGGGGCCACGACACCTACCTGTCGCCACTTCGCTCCAGCTGACACGTCACTGCTTCACCCGGAACCACTTACGCCGCGTCGGGTCCGAGGCGGAAGTCCGGGTTAAGGTGGAGGCCCCGGCCCCGGCCCCGGCCTGTCCCTCACTCGGGGGTCGGGTGTCCCCTAGTCTCAGTGCCGGCCTCTGCTCCCGCCCCTCAATTCCTCTCCCCGTCCTCCACTCCGGCGGACATTCTCCACTCTGAGGGACCAGTGTTTATTTAAAAGCTAAGACAGCGAAACAATTTTTTAAAATCCCGCATCCCACGCCAAGATCATTCCTTCCTCCCGCCGCTTTGAAAGCAATTGCTTTACTCGAGCGAGTACAGTTCCCAGTCTGCTCAATCTCTCCTCCTATAGCAAACCTGGAGCCAGCCTAGCAAGTAAATCTTTGTCAGGTAAGGAGGATGAAGATCTCACCAAGGCGCTATATAAATACTGCAAAACGCCTGTATTCCTGTACGCAGACCCTCTCGTAATCGAGCCTTCCTAACAGTTTTCTACACCTGGGTTTCAGCTTTAAATGACTTGTGTTTTGGCGCATCAATATACTCTGCAGATTTTGTTCGTCAAAGTGAGCAACCTGTAATTTGTCCACATCGTATTCTGTTGGCCGTGTTCTCACACACCCGCTCTGCTTGACTGAATCACATCCTCCCTCTGCACAGCGGGGCAGGGGGTTCATGTCATGGTCTGAAATGAGATCCTGCAGGTACTGGAAATCCAGAGCAACACACACAAGATGCTGGATGAACTCAGCGGGTCAGGCAGCATCTATGGAGATGAATGGACGGTTGACCAGACCCTCTGAAATGAGATTGGCAGAGCTTGAGAGGCCACCGACACTGAAGGTCTGATTGTGGGACTGCTCCAGTCTGTCTCGCTGGGATCAGTTGCTGTCTGCTGTTTGTCTTCTCCCCTAACCTTCATATAGGAATAGAACATAGAAAATCTCGGCAGAAATGGGCTTTTCTTCATCATTAGTTCTGCCATGGCTGATTTCCCAAATTTAATACCCTGTTTTCTTTTTCAACATATAATAATAATAAGTACTTTATTGATTCCGAATGGGAAATTATTTCAATTCAGCAGCAACATTTAAAAACACACTTAGCAATAATAAATATAATAATATTAACTAATAATAAAGTACAGAATTACAATATGCACAATAATAATTTATGTGCAATAATGTACAAAATAGTAACAGAGGATTATATGATGATGTGTGTTCTTCTGTTGAACTACTGTATATGCTTATTGCAGTTGATAGGAAAGATTTTCTGTAACGATTCCTTGAGACAGCGGAGCTGAACGAGTCTGTTTGAAAGGGGGCTCTGCTGCTTATTCAGCTGGTCATGGAGAGGACGTGCCTGATTGTCTATAATGGATAACAGTTCGTTTAGTGACCTCCTCTCCACCACTAACCCAAAAGATGGCTTGCTTCTGGTTCTCAGAATTTTATCTGACCTTTTGAATATATTGACTAAGTTGATTTCAGCTGCCCTCCAGGGTGAAGACACGGTTTCCCCTGGTCCTTTCTCAGATGTATTTATTGCTTATTTAGAGATACAGTGCGGAACAGGCCTTTCCAGCCCAATGAACTGTACCGCCCAGCAGCCCACTAGATGCCGAAGGGAAACCTGGTGGAAGTTTATAAAATTATGAGAGCCACAGATAAAGGAGACTGAATCTTTTCCCTCGGGTAGAAATAGCTAATTCCAAACAACACGCATTTAAGGTGAAAGGGGGGGAAATTTAAAGGAGATGTTAGGCATTTTTTTTTATTATGCAGACTATTTGGTGCGTGGGACAGTCTATCAAACATCAGTTTGTTATCCACACTCGAGCCCGGGCTCTGCTACTTCAATCTGACGCGAAGGTTCAGTGCAGCCCCAAATCCTCTCAGGCAATGGCCACAGCGGCTGAACCTGCGTTCTTGAAAATCGATGGTACAATGAATGTAGAGAAAAACGTCCCCAGTTGTACTTATTAGGTGTTAGGAATAAAGCGGATATTAAGAAAGAAATGTGAATGGAAATTCTGTACTTACAATTTTGACCTCTTGGATGATTAATTTTTGGTTTGTGCTCATTTGATATTGTCCAAGAAGTGATCCAACCTTACTGTTGTCGATCACTTAAGTGTTCTGAGATTGGAAACAGGTCTGTATAAATGCAAAGCTTTCTATTTTCCTAGTGGAATCACTTCCTTAAATGACCTTTACAATAAGGAGACACCAAGAGCTGCGAGTAAAAATTTAATATGTACACAATTAAATAAATTATGATGTATGGAATTTTATTTCAGCCCCATTTTGATTATTGTGAACAGTTCCGGACCCAAAATCCCTTGGATTGGTCACACTCAAAGAATTGTGAGCTTTTGAGAAAATTGCATGGTAATTGAAGTGTGTTAGAATTGAATCTCATCAGCCATCTCTGTTGTATTGAAAATTCTATTTAGATCATACTTGCCTCATAGTTTCCTATTCTTTGGAAGGGCTGGCATGTTATCCTCTTGAATTGGGTCCAGGTATTCACACAGCACTAGTAGGGACAGAGCACTGCTGTACTTTGATGCCGTGATGTTGAATTAGTGGTAAGCATGTTTTCAAATAGGGTGACTTGGACTCACCTTGAAACCTCACCCATTCACCCCCACCACGTTCCTGTGCTCCTCGTGGGTGAAATACTAACAAAAGGGCAGGCGGATGGTAAACTGAGGTAGCAGGGTCTAGGGATCCGTTCAGATGGTCATTTCTGAGTAGGAAGTGTATCTCCAAATTCTAGTGAGCTCTTCATGAAGTCTTGGTTTGACACCACCGGGATGAAGGGTGGTATCGTATCATCAGCGCGGTGCCCATGTGGGACAGGGAGGTCCTGAGAATAGGTGGAGGCATTTCCCAGGTGGGCACGGAGCCACATCACGAAGATCCTGCCCATCACTAGCAGAAGAACACATAATCAGATACTTCAAACCCTATTCCAAAACGCTCCAGTTTTCAACTTCACCCCCCCTTCCCCTAACCTGAGACTCCTTTATCACAACTCCTGAGAGGATCAGTGTCTTCTTCAACATAGAACAGTCCCATGGTGTTGTGACAACCCTTCAACCTGCTCCTTGATCGATCTAATCCTTCCCTTCTATATAGACCACAACTCTCCATTTTTCTTTCATCCACATGCCTATCTAAGAGTCTCTTAGATGTCCCTAATGTCTCAGCCTCTACCACTACCACATTCCAGAAACTTAACACTCTTTGTGTAAAAAGCCTGTGACAAACCCTAAACTTTCCTCCACTCACCTTAAAGGATGTCCTTTGGTATTAGCCATTGCCAGCCTGGGAAAAAGGCACTGGCTGTCCACTCTATCTATGCCTCCTATAATCTTATACACCTCCATCTATGAAGTCACCTCTCATTCTCCTCACTCCAAAGAAAAAAAGCCCTAACTCGCTCAACCTTCCCTCATAGACATGTTCTCTAATCCAGGCAGTACCCTGGTAAATCTCCTTTGCATCCTCTCTAAAGCCTCCACATCTTTCCTATAATGAGGCGACCAGAACTGACTTGAGTGTGGTCTAACCAGGGTTTTACAGTGCTGAGACTTTTAGGTGGCATAGAATAGGGAGATCATCCAACTCCTCAGGCTGAATAGTGCCCTTAATTCCTGAGGACGTGAATACATGGAGGCAGATGTCAGGTTGCAGCTGTACAAAGCCCAGACAGAGAAGGGGCCAGTTGAGTACAACATGCCCTCGGACTTTCGTCATTGAGAGAGCTGCATAATCTGACCAGCTATTGCCTGGATTCTTACGGTTAAATCAGGAGCAGAAGTTACACAAGCCCAATGCAGGGTCTCAATCCGAAATGCTGCCAGTCTGTCTGCCTGCATAACAAGCGGCCTCACCCATAGAAGGTGCTGACGTCGAGAGGGTTAAGGGCTTCGAGTCCATAGGGGTGAACATCACTAATAGCCTGTAGATTCTGTAAGACACAGGAGCAGAATTAGACCATTCGAACATGGCTGATTTATTATCCTCTCAAGCCATTCTGCTATCTTTGACACCCTTACTAATCAAGTTCCTATCCACCTCCATTTTAAATATACCCAATGACTTAGCCTCAACAGCCATCTGTGGCAATGAATTCCACAGACTTATCGTCCTCTGGCTAAAGAAATTTCTCCTGGTCTCTACTCTGGAGGGACGCCCTTTTATTCTGAGGCTGTGTCCACTGGTCCTAGACTCATCCACTATTGGAAACATCCTTTCCACGTCCGCTCTATCTATCCCTTTCAGTATTTGATGGTTTCAATGAGATTCCCCCTAATTCTTCTGAGCTCCAATAAGTAAAGGCCTCGAACCATCAAATGCTCCTTGTATGTTAAGCCTTTCATTCCCAGGATCATTCTCATGAAACTCTTCTGGACCCTCTTCAATTCCAACACACCCTTTCCTAGAAAAGGGGCCCAAAACTGCTCGCAATATTACAATAGCAGTCTGACCAGTGCCTTATAAAGCCTCAGCTTTACATCATTGCTTTTATATTCTAATCCTCTCGGTGAATGCTAACATTCATTTGCTTTCCTTACTACTGACTCAACCTGCAAGTTAGCCTTTAAGGAATTCTCCGGAAGGACTCCCTTTGTACCTCTGATTTTTGAATTCACTCCCGATTTAGAAGTAGTCTGGTTTTATTCCTACTACCAAAGTGCATGGCCATATAATTCCCAACATGTTCCCTGCGCTGTGTTTTATCCTCCACTTTATTGCCCATTCTCCTGATTCGACCAAGTCGTCGTGCAGGCTCCCTGCTTCCTCAACATTACCTGCTCCTCTCCCCACCTTTGTGTCTACTGCAAACTTGGCCACAAAGCCACCAATTCTGTCATCCAAATCACGTGACAAGAGCACATTAATATTAGTTCTATAAAACTAAAAAGATACCAACTTACAACAAATTAAATAGGGACATAGGATTAGGTGATGTGCTGTAGCTGCATGATGTGGGAGCTGGTGGACCCTGTTGTGGTTCCTGGTGCCCACATCTGCAGCAAGTGTCGGCTGCTCGAGGAACTCGGGCTCAAAGTTGATGACCTGGAATCTGAGCTTTAAGCATTGTGATGCATTAGGCAGGAGGGGTATTATCAGGAGGCATTTGCACCCATTAGATTAACTAGATTAAATTCGGTCTGTGGCCAGGGACAGGCGGGTGTAACTGTGAGATAGACAGGTGGGGGGGGGGGGATCAGAAGCTCAACTGGTCATATCCAAAAACTGTGATTGTTAAAGCAGATCGTAGGCTGGGCATCCTGTGGCAACTGCTCATCCCTCACATCTCAAAGCTTTTCCAGCATCTACAAGTCAGGAGGGAGGTGCAAATTTGTGTACTTGTCTGAATGAGCACAGAGGTGTAAAGAGGGTTTCTTTTTGTTAACTAGCAGGAATGCTAATTTACTGATAACGAGAATGGTATTCCTTTGTAAACCAAATGGGGATTAATGTTCTTTCTTCTGAGTCTGTTTGGGCAGATCGGCGCGAGGGGGTCGAGAGAGAGGACGCAATGCTTTAAGCTGGGTGAGGATCGGACCCCAAAGGGGGGTCTGAGGCTGGGAGATTCTCCGAGGGGGGGGGGATGAAGCTAGATGTGCTTGGTTGACCACTCGGAGGGTCCTGAGCTGTTTGGAGAGTCGAGGAGTTCGGAGGGTCCTGAGCTGTTTGGAGAGTCGAGGAGTTCGGAGGGGATCGAATGGTGGCCAGAAGACTTCAGTAATTGAGCTCCAACGGTTGTGCACGAAGTGGTTTGGACTTTGATAAGTTTGGCGCCTTTTCTTTAATTTTCTCTTCATATATACTGTATCGTTATTAATCACTTAGTTATAGTAGCCTTTATAAATTGTACTCATTTAATCGCATATGGTGTACTGTCTGTTTTTGGGCGAGGCGGGGACATCACACAGCATCCACACCAGCTGATTACCCAGTTTGGCGGGGCCGAAGGCTGCTCCCCCTAGACGAGAACGAGCTGAGCGAGCCTGAGGCGACCCAGGGGGTTACATTGTGGGGGCTCGTCCAGGATTGATTTCTGTGGAAGCTGTGTGATCACCCTCTTTAAATTGTGTCTGCGGCGAAGAGCTGGTGTGCCTTTGTGGGTGTGCGATTGCTGGTTATCGCTGCGTGTGTGTTGGGTGGGGTGGCTGCTGTTGCTAGCCTGGAGGTCGTTGTTCGAGTTCCGACTAGTGCTGACGAAATGGTGGTGGGACCATGGGTTGTCCGTACTGTTTGGAGATTGAGGAGTGACAGGTTGGGATGTTTCAGCAGTGGTGAGCTCCGCCCGGTTGTTGGAATAACGTCCAGCCCTAAAGGGGCGGAGGCGTGGGCGGAGCGGACCTCTCAGTTGTTGGGTGAGTGGCAGTGCTTGGCTGAGGGAAAGCGACAGGGACGGGTTGAAAGTTTGAGTAGACGGGCTGGTGACTTTGTTAGAACTGTCAGGCGCAATTACCTCGAAGTGACCGCTGCCAGTTCTGGGAAGGTGTGGGAAAATGCGTGTGGTTTGACTGGAAGTCAAATGCCGCAGCTGGGGGGCTTATCATATCCGTGGCAGGAGATTGGTGGGAAGTTTTTAGGGTATCCCTTTTTGCCTAGGGGGGCAGATAAATTGCTCGTGGTGCCAAGGGGATCTGTCAAGGGGATCAGTTGTTCCGTTGATTCGAGAGGTGTCGGGAAACTGAGAGGAGGCCCAGTGGGGGAACGGCTTGGGGTCTCTGGGGGAGCACGTTCCCAGCAATGTACCAAGGAACTCCCGAAAGGAGCAGACCCTATTCCTGAAGGCTTAGAGGGGCCACGCGCACAGGTGTTGTTACGGATGGATGGAAGTCAAGTTAAAGCCATCCTCGGCACCGGGGCGCCGGTGAAGTTGCTGTACAGTTTGTTTTATAACCGTTATTGGAAGCATTTACCCTTGACAACATTGAGGACACTGGAGATTCGGGGTACCAGTGCTGGTGATTATCCAGACGACGGTTGTTGGTCAGTGAAAATGGAGTTCTTGGAGGCAAATGTGGAGGAGACTGAGGTTCAGGAATCGTTAATACTGATGTGTCCGGACCCTTTTGAGACGGGCAGCGTTTCTGTTCTGGAGAGAACCAATATCCTGCTGGTGCGCTTGGGGGCCTGCCCGGAGGAGGCGGGTGAGCGCTGTTTGGAGGCATTGTCGATGCACCCAGAGTTTCGAGCTGCTTGTGCGGACGTGTGTAGCAGCATTGGGCTGATACCGAATTCAAACAAGAGCCAGTGGTGGTACGGCCTGGGGGAAGTATCTGAGGGTGAGACCCTCTTAGTGGACGCGGCGAAATACCACGAGGGAGGGGAGTTGACTGCTGAAGACACCTCGGAGAGAGAGAGGTTGCAGCGACTGGCCCCTGAAGCCGTGGAAGACGTAGGCAGCGTGTGTGTGGATTATATTGCGCTGAAGAGGCGCTCTGTCAGTGACCAGAATATGGCCCTGAGGGCCAGAGAGGCGATGGCCTGTCTGAGTGGTGTGAAGTGGTTTAAGGTGCTGGATCTGAGGAGTGGATGTTGCCAGATCCCGATGAGTGGGGCCGACAAGGATAAGACGGCCGTTATAAATTCCCTAGGAGTCTTTGGGTCCGAAAAGCTGCCACAGGGCATATCTGGAGCCCTTGCAACCTTCCTGCGGGGCAGGTGGAAGACCATAGGGGATGTGGAGGCGTTTGGAGTTTTGGTGTATGTGGATGATCTCTTGGTATTTGGATTTGCCTCAGGAGAATATGAAGTGAGGTCGTTGCAGGAGCAGCTGAGAACTAACGAGTTAAAGTGTTTTCTGGACAAGTGCCAGGGCTGGCGAAGGTCGCAGCTCGTGAGTGACTGTCTCTACAGAATCAAGTTTGAAATGAAGACGGAGAGACTGGAGAAAGTGATCTGGAACCATTCGGAAGACTTACAAGTTGGAGAGAATGAAGAAAGTTGTCTGACTGAGGGTAATAGCAAACTGAGAACCCGGAGAGGGGAGTTTGGGGAGGTGAAGAAATTACAGACAAATCTCAGAAGAGAGAAGCGGAAGTTTGAAGGGAACCTGAAGATGACCATCGACAGTTCAAATGAAGTGCAAAACCTGAAAGTTGATCTGGAAGAAGTCATGAGGAAGAAAAAGCTGGAGAGAAGTGCAGTGAATACTGAACAGGAAGAGACCTTTGGCCCTTCTCCCATTGAGTCAGGTGTAGCGGGGATAGTTAGCTGTGTGCAGTGTGGGGCATGAGTGAGAGGTTGAGAGAGGAGTTGGTAGTGGGCCCAAGGTATCCCCAGTTGTGTCCGAGCCTGAAGGGTTTAGGTGAGGGGGTACGGAGGTCTCAGAAGGGTTAGGGAACTCCCAGATAGTTGGCCTAAGTAGCGCCTGAAAAACAGGGCGTGAGGTTTACTGTGTGGGGAGGAGATGTCACTGTTTGTGCTTGGGTTACGGTGTGTTGGCAGGAAAGGTGGCGAGTTATTTAGTAGTCATGAGGACATGACTTTTATTTGGTGGAGGGAGAGTGTAAAGAGGGTTTCTTCTTTTTGTTAACTAGCAGGAATGCTAATTTACTGATAACGAGAATGGTATTCCTTTGTAAACCAAATGGGGATTAATGTTCTTTCTTCTGAGTCTGTAAGCTTTTGTTGACGGGTTTTTGGGCAGATCGGTGCGAGGGGGTCGAGATAGAGGACGTAATACTGTAAGTTGGGCGAGGATCGGACCCCAAAGGGGGGTCCAAGGCCGGGAGATTCTCCGAGGGGGGGGAGATGAAGCTAGATGTGCTTGGTTGACCACTCGGAGGGTCCTGAGCTGTTTGGAGAGTTGAGGAGTTCGGAGGGGATCGAATGGTGGCCAGAAGACTTCAGTAATTGAGCTCCAATGGTTGTGGACGAAGTGGTTTGGACTTTGATAAGTTTGGCGCCTTTTCTTTAATTTTCTCTTCATATATACTGTATCGTTATTAATCACTTATTTATAGTAACCTTTATAAATTGTACTCATTTAATCGCATATGGTGTACTGTCTGTTTTTGGGCGAGGCGGGGACATCACACAGCATCCACACCAGCTGATTACTCAGTTTGGCGGGGCCGAAGGCTGCTCCCCCTAGACGAGCCTGAGGCGACCCAGGGGGTTACAGAGGCATTATCTCTCATGAAGTACAATAAACTTCAGAACAAAGCAATCCACTAAATGTTCACTTCCTTTACCATCGCTGCCAGTATCTGTGGCATTTGTCATCGCTAAGCTGTTAGTATGTCCAGCTACTCTTGACAGCACCTCCTAAACCCATGACTTCTACCACCAAAAATGGACAAGAGCAGTAGACAAGTGAGAACATGCTGCTTTGGAGCATTGGCCATTCAGAGATTGGAAGCCTAAGAAGACATAGCTCGCTCACGTTTGCTGATTGAGTAGAAAAGGCAGTTTGTTGCTTTGCGTAGCAGCATTGGCAAGAGCAAATTAAAGTAAGGCAGTGCAAGCAGAGTGGCCGTTGCTGGAGTGGTTAGATTTAGAGTGGGGTTTTAGCTCTTTGAGGATTCAGAGAAGAGAGGCTTGAGTCAATGAAGGCAAAAAACACTGTAGGTAGAGTTCTTTCTCCTCCATTTTTCCTTCTTTATATTTGCTCAGTAGAGAAGCCAAGCAGGATAGTGGAACGCTCCTCCTGTGGCATGTGAGAAGGCAGGGAGACCTGCAGTCTTCCCGACGACTACATCTGCGAGAAGTGCATCCAGCTGCAGCTTCCAACACTACATGTTAAGGAGTTGGAGCTGGAACTGGATGAACTCTGGAGGCTGAGGGGTGATAGTTAGGACATAGGGAGAGGTAGTTACACCCAAGGTGCAGGACAGAGGAGAGTGGGTGACAGGAAAGGGAAAGGGATTAAGGAGCCAACGCAGAGTGGCCATCCCCCCTCAAAAACAGGCATATCACTTTGAATACTGTAAGGGGTAATGACCTAATAGAGGAAATCACAGCAGTCATGTCTGGCACTGAGTCTGGCTCTGTGACCCAGAAGGGAAGGGGGGAGAAGATGTGAGCTGTGGTGATAGGGGATTAGTTAGGTAGGAGAACAGAAAGGAGGTTCTGTGGACAATAATGAGATTCCCTGGTGGTGCATTGGCTCCCAGGTGCCAGGGTACATGACATCTCGGATGGAGTCCTCAGTATTCTTAGGTGGGAGGTTGAGCAGCCAGAGGTCGTGGTCCATGTAGGTACCAATGGCATGGGTAGGAAGAGTGGCAACGTCCTGCAAAGTGAGTTCAAGGAATTAGGTGCTGAATTAAATGGCAGGACCTGCAAGATTATGATCTCAGGATTGCCACCCTTGCCATATGCTAGTGAGGCCAGAAATAGGAAAATCAAACAGTTTAACATGTTGGTAAGGAGTTGGTGTAGAAGGGGGTGTGGGCTTCAGAGTTTTGAATCATTGGGCTGTCAAGGTCCTGCATGGAAGGTTTGGTCAAGAAGGTTCAGTTGCTCGGTATTCAGGATGAGGTAGTAAATCAGATGAGATGTTGGCTTTATGGGAGAAGCCAGAGAGTGGTGGTAGATGGTTGCCTCTCTGACTGTAAGCCTGTCATTAGTGGAGTGATGCAGGGTTTGGTGCTGGGTCTGTTGATGTTTATCATCTACATCTATGATCTGGATGATAATGTGGTTAACCAGATCAGCATATTTGCAGATGACACCAAGGTTAAGGGTGTAGTGGACATCGAGAAAGCCTATCATGGCTTGCAGTGGGATCTGGACCTGTTGGAATTTAACGCAGAGAATTGTGAGGTGTTTCACTTTGGTAGTACCAACCAGGTTAGGTCTTACACAGTGAACAGTAGAGGACGAAGAGTGTGGTAGAACAAAGGGATCTGGGAGTACAGGTAATTAATTGAAATTGGTGTCACAGGTAGATAGGGTTGTAAAGAAAACTTCTGGCACATTGGCCTTCATGAATCAAAGTATTGAGAACAGGAGATAGGATATTATGTAAAAGTTGTATAAGACATTTGTGAGGCTTGATTTGGAGTCTTGTTGATCACCTACCTACAGGAAAGATGTAATTAAGGTTGAAAGAGTACAGAGAAAGCTTACGAGGATGTTATCAACATGTACAAACATGTGGAAACGAGCAGTCACTGTTTCGGCCGAGACCCTTCGTCAGGACTGTTTGTGCGTGTTGATTTGACCACAGCATCTGCATTGTGTTTTGCGTTTACAAGGATGTTGCCGGGTATGGGTGGTATGGAAAGATTGAGTAGGTTGCGTAGAAATGTAGAAGATTGAGAGGAGATTTGATATAGGTTATCAAAATTATAGGGAGTATAGATAGGGTATACGCAAGCAGGCTTTTCCCACTGAGGTTAGGTAGGACTACAACTAGAGGTCATGGGTGAAAGGTGAGAAGTTTAAGGGAAAACTTCTTCACTCCGAGGGTGAGAGTGTGGAAGGAGCTGCCAGCACTAGTGGTGCATACAAACCTTGATTTGAATATTTAAAAGAAATTTGGGTAGGTAGATGGATGGCGGGGTATGGAGGCAGAGCAGTTTAAATGATTCGGAATGGACTAGATGGGCCAAAAGACCTGTTTCTGTGCTGCAGATTTCTATGACTGCATGACTCTACCACTACCTCTGCAGGTGCTGTTCCAAGTCACACATTATCCTGACTTGGAAGTTCAGGTATACTGTCAGCCCTTCGTTATCGTTGGGTTTAAATCCTGGAACTTCCTCACCGGAATGAATCCAGTGGTCCAAGAAAGTGGCGAACCACCAAACTCCTTAAGGCAGCTGTGGATGAGCCATAACAGCTGGCCTTGCCGTTGCTGTCCAGGTCTCTAAACGAGGGGAAGTAAAGTGTGACACCCTGAGTAAAGCAGAAATGGGATTGTGTGGTGTTTCAAAATGACAAGGGCCACATGCCTCATTTTCCGAGCAGGAAGCAAGCAGTGAATTTTAAATCTGAGGTGCATAATTTTCTATTCAGTTGAGCTGTCATTGGGCTCAGTCAGGGTGTACACTAGGATCTGCTTAACAGGCTTGAGAGCCTGAATGGCCTGCTGATTCTCTGCTGCCTGTGGTTCTTCAAACAAGTGAACCTTCTTTGCAAGGGTTGGATTGCTCTTTTACTAAATGGGACTGAACTAGACCCTGTATAACCTTGTCTGATGGGGTGCTAGGCTCTGACTACATAAGCAACAAGACAGCCTACATAACATTGACGACCGTTGCTCAAATCCTCGCCTATATCTTTGTTACTCCATTGGCTGGACTCCTTCTACACTTCCTGAACTTGCATCATCCAAATCTGCATCATGTCACCTGCCAGCACTCTCCCACCATATGTCAAACATTTTGTGTTGTCCACCGTTTGCCTCCCTCCATTCAGATGTTACCCACTTTGTGATCCTCAGCACCCATCTCCCACCATGTCTGTTGCCCAGTGTTATCAGCTGGATTGAAATTCTCTCCCTGATCGAAACCCTCCGCATTTCTCCCTCATTCTCCATGTCCGCCTGTCTTTCTCTGCATTCCTCACGCATTCTCCACACTCCATCTCGGAAATCTCTGTTTTTCCAGTTTTGTATCCGGGATTTCTATTACTCCACCATTGGTATCCATGCTCCCAAAATCCCACTGAAGCTCTTCAGCCGCATCCCTGCACTTACCTCTCCTCTCAGCAAGGACACCAAATTATAGTAAATTCTTACTTGTAGATGTAGGCATGGTGAGATAGGAAGAGAGGGTTGTTGGCTGCATAGGCCACCAATGACATTGTACCACCACAGAAATAATGAACGATGCTTTTCATACTTATATTGAGAGGGTCTGGGGCTCACTGGGCAGTAGGTATCAGCAGTGAGCATGAGGCCATTCAGCCCTGAAGCCTCTGCACAGCCAGAGACCCTCCAGCCCGTCTCTTAGGACTGGGAAGAGGCCATTCATTCACAGAACAACACAAGAGTATAGCAAAGAAGGACGTTCTCTGGCCTATTGTTTCTGCGGACTTCGTTTAACCCCGTTCTCAGTTCATCATCCACAACCATGTTTGCCCCTACAGCTCAGCGTCCGGGTGTTTTAAGAAGGTTCTCACCCACCATTTCCCACCTGGTCTTTCTGGCGACTGTACACACCTGCTCTCACTTAACATGAATCATCCCTCTCTCCAGTCAGCCACAGAAGTCCTGCCGAAGGGTTTCGGCCCGAAACACTGACTGTACTCTTTTCCATAGATGCTGCTTGGCCTGCTGAGTCCCTCCAGCATTTTGTGTGTGTGGCTCGGCTTTCCAGCATCTGCAGATTCTCTCTTGCTTGAGATTGGATCACTTTTTCTTTGGGCCTTGGGCATCTAAGGCTGCCATGAGACCACCTACCGTCCGGTGCAATGCGGAAGGAGCCCAAGGAGCCGCTGTTCCACGGGTGCGAGTCGTAGCTTTGCAGACGGGAGCTCGACTGTGCATCCTGCAGGCCATCCAGATCAGTGTTCATGGCTGGGGTGTGGTGCATGCAGCTTTTGGGTCCCAGCATGCGAACAAGCCCAAAGTCCTTCGCATGGGGACCTTTATCTAAACAGAAAATCTGTCAGGTGAGGGAGTGATGCACTATCAATAACTCTCCGAGACGTAAGGCGAGATATCGGCTTTTATTGACTGGAAGAAAGAACAAGGATTAGTTGACCACCATACTACATCCTGGAGACTGAGACCAGGGCTCAGGCCTCAATCGCCTTTATACCGGTGTCTGTGGGAGGAGCCACGGTCAGTGGGAGGGGCGTGTCCAGACAGGTATATGTAGCTCACCACAGGGAGAGAGACAGTAAGAGGGTGAGCCAAGGATTAACAAGTTGGGGCAGGACACTAACAGACCTGCAGGGAGTGGAATGATTCTGAGAAAGTTGGATTGGGAGTATATCTGGGCTCGGCTAGGGAAGCCGAAGGTGGGGTGGGTAGTGGGTGGACAATAATTTCCACTGGTAGGAAGCAGGAGATTGGGAGGTTGCGGGTGGATTTTAAAGTCTTCCAGGAGGGAGTAGGGATGAGATATAAGCAGGAACAAGGGAGCGAGAGTATGGGCACCACAGGATGTGGGTAACAAATACATTTGTTATCAAAGTGTAAAGGGGGTTTCTTCTTTTTTCTTTGTTACTGTGTATGTAATCAAAAGGGCTTCTTTGTTTGTTAAATAGCAGGAATGCTCCTTTGTTGCGAGAGAGTGCTGGAAGCTTGTTTGGGTTAAAATTTACTGATAACGAGAATTGTATTCCTTTGTAAACCAAATGGGGATTAATGTTCTTTCTTCTGAGTCTGTAAGCTTTTGTTGACGGGCTTTTGGGGAGATCGGCGCGAGGGGGTTGAGAGAGAGGACGAAATGCTGTAAGCTGGGCGAGGAACGGACCCCAAGCGGGGGTCCGAGGCCAGGAGGTACTCTGAGGAGGGGGGATGAAGCTAGATGTGCTTGGTTGACCACTCAGAGGGTCCTGAGCTGCAAGTCGAGGAGTTCGGAGGGGATCGAATGGTGGCCAGAAGACTTCAGTAATTGAGCTCCAACGGTTGTGCACGAAGTGGTTTGGACTTTGATAAGTTTGGCGCCTTTTCTTTATTTTTTCTCTTCATATATACTGTATCGTTATTAATCACTTAGTTATAGTAACCTTTATAAATTGTACTCATTTAATCGCTTATGGTGTACTGTCTGTTTTTGGGTGAGGCAGGGACATCACACAGCATCCACACCAGCTGATTACCCAGTTTGGCGGGGCCAAAAGCTGCTCCCCCTAGACGAGAACGAGCTGAGTGAGCCTGAGGTGACTCAGGGGGTTACAAAAGTATGTATACATTATACAGCCTTGATATTCATCTCCGGACAGGCACTGTTGGAAGGTTGTGATAGTGTTGGAGATGGTACAGAGGAAATTTACCAGGATGTTACCTGGGACAGAGTGTTTTAGGGAGAGGCCAGAGAGGTTAAATTTGTTCACCCTAAAGAGAAGGTTATTAAAGGGAGACGTGAGATTTATTTGCTCCATGTCCATCAAAAGATACAGTGAAATGCATCTGTGAATCAAATCAAATCAGCGAGGATTGTGCTGGGCAGCCTGCAAGTATCGCGAGGTGCTGGTGCCAACATAAGATGCCCAAAATCACTAACCTTAACCATGTGACTTCAGAATGGGAGGGAAGGACGCTCAAGCTGCTTACAGATAATGGTAGGAATCAAGCCCAATTTTACAGCGTTACGCTAACCAAAATCTATAAAATTATGGTGGGTATAGATAAGCTACATCCAGTGCTTAGCCTCTGCAACAGCAAGCCTCATGTTGGCAACACACTGAAACTGGACTCCTTTTGGACTCAGGCCGAACTACAGAGGGTGGGGAGGAGGTCCAGCCCCTGCGCACGTAGCACGCAGGCCCACCAGTGTGTGGACACGCCCTGGTGCTCGTGATCCAGATCCCCAGCTATGGGTAAATAGCCCCACTGTCCGGTGGGCAGCCTCAGGAGAAGCGAAGGCTACGGGAGCAAACCCAGACAGCAAATCCGGAGTGGATCCCCTTAGGCAGCTGGACCTCATTGAACATCCTTCCAGCGGCTCCTGCAGCCAAGCTGGTGCCAAACACATTGCTTCATAAGCTTTCCTTTGGACTACACAACTGGGCATCTCAGTCCCTCCGTACCTTCCACCAGGCTTGCGTTGATGATCATCATCACCCATTGTCATTCGAGACAGACGGATACCAACCAACCAATAGATAGGGTAGACAACCCATATGGGAGGTAACTAAGACAAGAGGATGTAGATTTAGGGTAGAACGTAAGAGATTTAGAGGGGACCTGAGGGGCCTCTTTTTATCCACAAACCAGAGAGTACCTGGAACGCACTGCCTGAGGAAGTGGGGGAAACAGTCACTGACAGCAGAGGAGTGATGTAGATGGGCATCTGAATGGTCCGAGCACTGGGCTCTGGGCCAAGTGCAGGAAGGTGGGATTGATATGGATGGGTGCCCATTGACTGGTGTGGCTTGTGGAGTCTGAATGACCCGTTTCCCTGCAGTCTGAGTTATGTTGGAATATGAATGAAAGAAAAGCAGGGACTACGGTGAGGGAGCAGGAGGATAACAGGCATGGGGACAGAGTGTGGAAGGGGGAGTGGGGAAAAGTGGCACAAGTAAGAAGTGGGAGATGGAGGAGAAAGAGAACATTGACCATCAGTAGGTCTTCATTAATGACTGTACTTGTTTAGGAGTTTGATGAGATTTGGTATTACAACAAAAGCACTCAAAAACTTCTATAGATATACCGTGGAGAGCATTCTGACAGGCTGCACCACTGTCTGATTTGGGGGGGGGGGGGGGGGGTGGCGCTACTGCACAGGACTGAAAGAAGCTGCGGAGGGTAATAAATTTAGTCGGCTCCATCTTGGGTACTAGTCTACAAAGTACCCAGGACATCTTCAAGGAGCGATGTCTCAGAAAGGCAGCGTCCTCAGCAAACAGGGTGTGGTGAACTATGTGCCTCTCTGGACACGCCCCCTGCTGACTGCTCCTGTGGCTCCTCCCACAGGCCCCTGTATAAAGGCGATCTGAGGCCTGACGCTCGGCCTCAGTCTCCAGGATGTAGTATGGTGGTCACTCACTCCTGGTTCCTTCTTCCAGTCAATAAAAGCCGATATCTCGCCTTACGTCTCAGTGTGAGTTATTGATGGTGCATCAATTTTATTGACTGGAAGTTTTAAAACATGGAACCCGTTTTGCGTCCAGAACGGTTGGATTTGGACTCTCAAGACCACGACGCAGCTCTCGCTTTTGAACACTGGCTTGCATGCTTCCAATCATACTTGGCGGAGCTTCGTGCGACTGAACCCGCCGTTATGCACAGAATTCTACTCTCAAGGGTCACCCCCAAAGTTTACTCCATTATCCGGGACCTGCCGACCTACGATGGGGCACTGGACGCCCTCAAAAGACAGTACCTGCGGCCGGTGAACACCGTCTACGCAAGACATCGTTTAGCTACCCGGCAACAGCGGCCTGGCGAATCGTGCGCTGAGTTTCTCCGAGCACTACAGACACTCGTCCGAGCTTGTGACTGCAAGACGCTCACGGCAGACCAGCATGCGGAGCTGCTGGTGCGAGACGCCTTTGTGACGGGACTGAGGTCAGTGTACATGCGCCAGCGGCTGCTGGAAAATGCCGACCTTACCTTACGCTCGGCGATCGAGACAGCCGACGCTCTGGAAGCTGCTTTGCATAACGCCGACGCTGTCCAGTCGCGTGATTCCCCGCCGGTTCCGTGGACCCCACCACCGGCTCCCGGGAGCAAATTCGCCAACGCCGCTGCCAGTCGCGATTCCACGAGCTCCCCGACCCTGACCACGGCGGTGGCCCGTCAGAAGCCCGTGTGTTATTTCTGTGGCCATAAAAACCATCCTCGACAACACTGTCCAGCGCGAAAAGCGACCTGCTCCAGCTGCGGAAAGCGGGGCCACTTCACCAAGGTCGGTAAGTCTCAACCTCGAGCGGAGTGCAGCGCTCCGGGTGAAACGTGGGGGCCGCCATCTTGCATGCCCGGATGTGGGCGGCCATCTTTGTCGGCGGCAGCACGCCCCGCCCCCGACCCTCCGATGCTGACCGGGTACCCCGGATGTGAGCGGCCATCTTTGTCGGCGTCAGCATGCCCCGCCCCCGACCCTCCGATGCTGACCGGGTCTCTGGCCACTGTGACCCTCGA
The DNA here is from genome assembly GCF_030144855.1 of Hypanus sabinus. Lineage (NCBI taxonomy): Eukaryota > Metazoa > Chordata > Chondrichthyes > Myliobatiformes > Dasyatidae > Hypanus > Hypanus sabinus. The sequence continues at coordinate 18,810,396 of NC_082734.1, forward strand.
CCAAAGCGCCCCACACCAGCTTGCAAGGTCCATGATGGACATCCGGGTGGAGGGGCACAGGACTAGATGGCTGTTTGACACGGGCAGCACTGGGAGTTTTATTCACCCGGACACAGTGCAACGCTGCGGACTCGCAACGCGGCCGGCAGTTGGAGGTTCCATTTGGCTTCTGGGTCGCAGTCCTCAGACATCCGGGCGGGTTGTGTAGCGACTTTGGTGGTGCAAGGCACAGAATATTGGAACTTTGAGCTCCTGGTCATGCCTAATCTGTGCGCACCTGTGCTATTGGGGCTGGACTTCCAGAGCCACCTCGAAAGTGTGACTATGGTATACGACGGGCCCCTCCCACCACTCACTGTCCGGAATCCTCAGTTTTGTGGGACTTCTTCACATACCCCGCTACTGACCACACACACACACGGGCACACACGTCCCATCCAGAACCAGGCCGACAGCTGCGCTACCGACACCACTTGCAGTCTCTCCACTCTCAAGGTCCCTCCCCCACCGATGTTCGCCAATCTGACCCCCGACTGTAAACCTGTGGCAACCAAAAGCAGGAGGTACAGTGCGGGGGACAGGGCCTTCATTCAGTCGGAGGTGGAGCAGCTGCTCAGGGAGGGGATCATTGAGCCAAGCTCAAGCCCTTGGAGGGCCCAGGTGGTTGTTGTTCGGACTGGGCAGAAAAATAGGATGGTGGTGGACTATAGTCAAACCATCAATAGGTTTACGCAGCTTGACGCATACCCCCTACCCCACATCGCGGATATGGTCAACCAGATTGCTCAGTACAAGGTGTACTCGACAATAGATCTGAAATCCGCTTAACACCCGCTCCCCATCTGCCCAGAGGACCGCCCCTACACCGCCTTCGAGGCAGGGGGGGCAGGCTCTATCACTACCTGCACGTCCCCTTTGGTGTCACAAATGGTGTTCCTGTCTTCCAGAGGGAAATGGACCGGATGGTGGACCAGTACCAACTGCAGGCCACATTTCCCTATCTGGATAACATCACCATCTGTGGTCACGACAGGCCAGATCACGACGCCAACCTCCAACGATTTCTCCAAGCGGCCGCAGCTCTGAACCTTACTTATAACAGGGACAAGTGTGTGTTTGGAACCGCCCGCCTTGCTATACTTGGGTATGTCGTGGAAAACGGGGTTATTGGCCCTGATCCCGAACGTATGCGCCCCCTGTTAGAACTCCCTCTTCCCACCACTCTCAAGGCCCTCAGACAGTGCCTGGGTTTTTTTTCCTATTACGCCCAATGGGTCCCCCATTACGCAGACAAGGCTCGCCCCCTGGTCAAGTCTACCTCGTTTCCCCTCTCTGCTGAGGCCCGCGTGGCCTTCAACTGCATTAAAGCGGACATTGCCAAAGCTACGATGCATGCAGTGGACGAGACCGCTCCCTTCCAAGTGGAGTGTGAAGCCTCCGATTTCGCTCTGGCTGCTACCCTCAATCAGGAAGGCAGACCAGTAGCATTCTTTTCTCGCACCCTCCAAGGCTCCGAAATTCGGCACTCCGCGGTGGAGAAAGAAGCCCAGGCCATAGTGGAGGCTGTTAGGCACTGGCGGCACTATCTTGCTGGCAAAAGGTTCACCGTGCTGACCGACCAGCGCTCGGTTGCGTTCCTATTCAGCAACCAACAGCGGGGCAAAATCAAAAATGATAAGATTTTGCGGTGGAGGATAGAACTCTCCACCTACACCTATATCCTGTACCAGCCTGGCAGACTCAATGTGCCCCCTGATGCCCTATCCCGGGGAACATGTGCTAGCACACAGCTCGACCAGCTGTACACCCTTCATGCACAACTTTGCCATTCGGGGGACACCCGATTTTACCATTTTGTGAAAGCTCGGAACCTGCCATACTCCCTGGAGGACATCAGGACGATGACCAGGGACTGCCAAATTTGCGCTGAGTGCAAACCGCACTTCTACCGTCCTGAAACGGCACAACTTGTCAAGGCCACCCGCCCTTTTGAACGACTGAGTGTTGACTTTAAGGGCCCCCTTCCCTCCACTGACCGCAGTGTCTATTTTCTCAGTGTTATCGACGAGTACTCACGGTTCCCCTTTGCCATCCCCTGCCCCAACACCACTGCCACGTCCGTCATAAAAGCCCTGCGCCAGCTCTTCACTCTGTTCGGGTATCCCTGCTATATCCACAGTGATAGAGGGTCCTCCTTTATGAGTGAGGAGCTGCGCCAGTACTTGCTAGCTAGGGGCATTGCTACCAGTCGGACCACGAGTTATAATCCCCGGGGTAATGGCCAGGTGGAGCGGGAGAATGCCACAGTGTGGAAGGCCACACTTTTAGCCCTTAAGTCAAAAGGGTTGCCGGTCTCTCGATGGCAGGAGGTCCTCCCTGAGGCACTGCACTCTATCCGCTCTCTGTTATGTACGTCCACCAATGCCACCCCTCACGAACGCCTATTCTCTTTTCCCAGGAAGTCTGTCACTGGGACCACCCTACCAGTTTGGCTGACGTCCCCGGGGCCAGTGCTGCTCCGGAAACATGTGAGGAGCAATAAATACTCCCCGCTGGTAGAGAGGGTTCACCTTCTACATGCGAACCCCCAGTATGCTTACGTGGTCTTACCTGATGGGCGGGAGGACACGGTCTCCATCCGCGACCTGGCACCCGCAGGTGCGGCAGACCACTACCCTGAACACTCTCCGGTAACTATGAACCCTGCACCTGAGGTGACACCATGCTCACCAGGCCCTACACAGACTCCTCATGACACTTGTATACCGGGCGTTTCGAACGCATTTATACCAGGCACCTCGCACATGCATGAGGGATCACCGGCGCCTAGTGGGCAAGAACAAGCGCAACCTCCGTCCCCTGTGCAATCACCAATGTTGCCGGCATCTATGCGATCACAGCCGGTGCTACGTAGATCGCAGCGACAGATTCGACCACCTGATAGACTTGACTTGTAAGAAACTTCGCCACATGAGGACTCTTTCAAACAAAGGGGGGGTGAATGTGGTGAACTATGTGCCTGTCTGGACACACCCCCTGCTGACTGCTCCTGTGGCTCCTCCCACAGGCCCCTGTATAAAGGCGATCTGAGGCCTGACGCTCGGCCTCAGTCTCCAGGACATTGTATGATAGACACTCACTCCTGGTTCCTTCTCCCAGTCAATAATAGCCGATATCTCGCCTTACGTCTCAGTGTGAGTTATTGATGGTGCATCACAGGGCATGCTTTTTTCTCACTGTTACCATCAGGAAGGAGGTACAGAAGCCTGAAGGCACACACTCAGTGATTCAGGAACAGCTTCTTCCCCTCTGTCATCTGATTCCTAAATGGACATTGAACCCATGAACACTACCTCATTTCTTAAGTAAATATTATTTGTTTTTGCACAATTTTTAATCTATTTGATATACACGTACTTTATTTATTTATTTTTCTATATTATGTATTGCATTGAACTGCTGTTACTAAATTAACAAATTTCATGACACATGCCAGTGATAATAAACCTGATTCTGATTCTGATTTGTAGGGGTCTGAAGCTAATATCACCAGCAGGGAGTTGTCATGGGGATTGGTGGGGTAGGATGTGGAGAGGGGCACGGGTGAGGGATGGGCACTGTGGGAGTAGAGGCAATGGAGAAGTTCGTTGTTCTTACCCGCCACTTGCGGAACCTCGAAGCCCGCTGCAGGAAGCCCCGGCCGTCATTGGCGCCAAAGATCTCGTTGATGCCGGCGGCATAGCCTTGCTGTCTGGCCCAGCTCCAGTACAGCACGTAGCCAGGACCCTCAGCACCAGCAGCAGCTGGGTGCAGAATTCAGGGCGGCTGTGCACTGAGAGGGCACCCCACATGGTCCCCGGTAGGGCCACACGGGAAGGAGCCAACACCAAGGGAGGGCGCAATGGGTATGTGACAGCACCAGTTGTCTCTGGCTTCCCCCCACCCCCACCTCTGCCCCTCCTGGCTCACCCAGGTGTTCCCGACTTTGCAAAGGAATGGGAAGCACAACAGCAGCTTAGAAGATAAATGAATGCAAGGGAGAGTGAAATCCACACAACCTCACCCCTATGCACGGCCACACACTCACACACACACACACACACACACACACACACACAGACATGCACGCACAGACACACACACACATGCACGCACGCAGACACGGACATGCATACAGACACACACATACACTCACACAAACACACTCGTATACACACAGACTCACTCGTATACACACACACTCACACAGACACACAGACACTCATGCACACAAAAACAACACACACATGCGCGCGCAAAGATCCAGTCTCTCTCACACACACACTCGTACATGAAGGCACATTTGCCTGCAATCTGTCTACACAAAAGATATCTACTTTGTACATGGATGGGCAACTACTGATATACGAAGGGCAAAAGGATTGCAAGGGACAAAATTGGTCCTCTGGAAGATCAGAATGGTAACCCATGCGTAGAGCTGAAAAGATGAGGAAATTTTGACTGGATTTTTTGCATCTGTATTTGCTCGGGAGATGGACACAGAGTCTGCAGAAGGGAGGCAAAACAGCAGCGAGTCATGGAACGTGTACTGATTACAGAAGGGAAGGAGTTCACTGTTCTGAGGGAAATTAGGATTGAAAAATGCCCAGGGCCTGGCAAGGAGTTCCTTTGGACCCCAGTCAGGGAGGCTAGTGCAGGAATTGCAGGGGCACTAGCAGAGATATTAAAACATTCTTAGCTACCGGAGAGTTGGGGAATAGATAATGTTCTGTTATTTAAGAAAGGTTCTAAGAATAAGCTGGGAAATGATAGGTTGGTGAGCCTGATGTCAGTAGTGGGTAAGTAACTTGAATGTATTTTAAGGGACTGGATATATAAGTATTCGGCTAGACAGTGACTGACAATATGGCTTTGTGCATGGTAGGTCGAGTCTAACCAATCTTACTGAGTTTTTCAAGGAGGTTAGCAGGAAAGTTGATGAAGGCAAAGCAGTGAATGTTGTCTACATGGACTCTAGGAAGGCTCTTGACAAGGTTCGGCATGAGAAGTTTGCCATTCAGGATGATGTAGTAAATTGGATTGGACACTGGCTTTGGGGGAGAAGCCAGAGCGTGGTAGTAGATGGCTGCCTGTCTGACTGGCAGCCTGTGACTAGTGGAGTGCCACAGGGATCAGTGTTGGATCTGTTGTTGTCTGTCATCTGTATCAAGATCTGGACAATAATGTAGTAAACTGGATCAACAAATTTGCAGATGACATCACGATTGGGGGTGGTACTCTCCAGTATTCCTCCAAGCTAGGGCAAATCCAATACATATGAATAAGGGAAGCCTCGCCCCTTTGCACTTGTCGCAACAGGGAATAATATCTGGATAGATAACGGGATAATTTAGTTTTAGACACATGAGCCCTGTGTACGACTTTAAACTGTAACAGGCAGTGGCAAACACATAAAGAGGTTGAATTAACTGACGAGAACTGAATCCCATACATCCTCGGGCAAGGGAAAATTTAAATCTTGCTCCCAGGCAGTTTAAGTTACTGTTACATATACTTAATTACTATTTGGACCTAACCCCCGATTGCTCTTTTCGGCACCTTGGGAGAGGTTGACACGCATCTGAGTCCGACTAAACGTTGCACACTGTCTTTTGCCTCTCTTGGCCAGACTGCGTGTCCTGCTGAGGTGGAGAGATGCTGCCCCGTCCACTCCTGCTCAGTGGCTCAGAGACATTGTGTCCTGTTTAGATTCATTATTCACTTCTTAATTTGGACGTAAAGTGAGGACCTCTTCTTGAATATTTTCATAATTCCCGCTTAGTTTAAAGCTCCATCCCCTTTTTTTCTTCTGCATATAAATCCCTTCCAGCTTTTTTCAGTTTACGGTATCTGATGTGTAAACTTATAATAGCCCAGGTAGTAGAGGATATACCTTCTTTTTATAAATACAGCTCTATGGAGATAAAAGTTCTGATTAACTTTTCTATCTACTGTAAGGTTGGCTTGAAGTTGGGTAGTGGGAGGGTGGGGTGGTAGCTATATATGATTCTACCACAGGTGCTTTTCTTTAACTGTTGTGAACTGTACATTCGATATGTTTGTTTTGCACTGTACAAACTTATTTTTTACTGTTTGTTTTCATTGTAGAAACAAATAAAAAAAAGATTGGGGGTGCAGTGGACAGCGAGGAAGACTATCAAAGCTTGCAGTGGGATCTGGACCAGCTGGAAAAGTGGGCTGAGAAATGGCAAATGGAATTTAATGCAGACAGACATGAGGTGTTGCACTTTGGGAGGACCAAACAGGGTAGGGCTTACGTGGTGAGTGGTAGGGCACTGAGGAGTGTGGTAGAGCAGAAGAATCTGGAAATACATATCAACAAATCCTTGAGAGTAGTGTCACAGATATATAGGATTATAAAGAAAGCTTTTGTCACACTGGTCTTCCTAAATCAATGTACGAGTACAGTAGTTGGTATGTTATGAGAAATTGTTAAGATATTGGTGAGTACTGTGTGCAGTTTTGGTCACCTGCGTACAAGAAAGATGTAAATAAGATTGAAAGAGTGCAGAGAAAATTTACAAAGATGTTGCCAGGACTTGAAGTCCTGAGTTATAGTGAAAGGTTGAATAGGTTGGGACTTTATTCCCAGGAATGTAAAAGACTGAGGGAAGTTTTGATAGCGGTGTAGAAAATTCACTCACTTTCCCCTCTCTCCACTTCCCCATCTTTCTCTTTACCCCTCTTTTGTCCTTTCTTTGTAGCCTCTCTTCCTCCTTTCCCTTCTCACTCTCCCCATTTCTTCCGGCAATCCACTCTATCTCTGCTCACCTCGTCTCTATTTCTACAACCCTAACCCTTCCACCTCCTCCCCTTCCCAACCCTTGCCCATATTCCCTACCCCTCTACCTCCCAACACCCGCACTCCATCTGCCCAGTCTCCTTGACCCCGTAACAAAAATCCCTCTCCTTTCCCTGACCTCGTCCTGTCTTGCTTTCCAATGCTCTCTGTCCTTCCCCTCTCACCCCAACCTCTCCCATTTTCTTGCTCTCCTGTCATCCCTCCCTTCCCTCTCTATTCCTCTTTCTCCCTGTCTTCTGCTTCCTTCTCCTCCATCCCCTCCATTTCCTCACCTTCCTTTCTCATCTTTCACTTCCTGTATCTCTCTTTCCCCCATTTTCTTCCTCCTCTTCCACCATCCACTTCCTGTCCTAGATGCCCTTGTCTGTCTGTCTCCGGAGGGCATAGAGGTCTGGTACTTCTTACTTCTCCCAGTTGTTGAGTGGGTGGCCCCTTCTCCTCTTCCCCTCCTCTTGTGTTGTTTCATCATGAGCTGTAGCTTCTGCATTTTGCCAGATCTCCAGAGTCCAATGAATGATTTAAAATCCTTGGAACAATCAAATACTTTCAACCATTCAGGACAGAAATGAAGGGCGTGTTGTCCTTTGGAAGTCGTTGGAGAGGTTCTGTGATTAGGAGGCTTGCTAAATTATGGGATGTCAGTTGCGCGTCTACTTCTGTTCCCCGGTGTTCCATCAGTGACTGCGATTGGCAGGTGCTTCCCCATTGGACAGTTCTGCCGAGATGCAACCAATCAGCTGGTGCTCTGGCTCACCGTGCCACATTCAGTATGTGCCCATTTGGTGAGGAGATGAATGTGGCCATGGATTATTGACCAAAGAACAGAATCAATAGGCCAGGGAACAGTGGCAGGGAGAGGAGTGAGAAAGTGGGGTGGAGACTGGGAGAGAGAGAGAGAATACAGAGGGAGGCAGAATAAAGAAATGAGAAGGGTGATGAAAAAGAAGAGAGTAGGTGGGGTGCAAGAGGAAGAGAGAGAAAAGGAGATGGAGATGGGAAGAAGAAGAGGGTAGATTGAGGAAAAAGTAGGCAGAGGGATTGAACATGTGATGGAAAGGGGGAGTAAGCGGGTGTGAAAGACAAGGAGAAGGAGATTGAAGGAAAGGGAGAAGGAAGAATGGATGGAAGAAATATGAGGTAGTGTTTATAAGAGAGAGGGGTTCAGGGTAGGTGTGGGATAGGAGGGACAATGACGGTGCAGAGAGAGAAGGGACAGGAAGGGGAGAGAAAGGAGGTAAAACAATCAGCAGAGGGTGGAAAAAGAGGTAGAGGCATGAGGGCAATAGGAGAGGATCAGGAGAAAGGGCAAGAGACAAGGGAGAATGAGCTATAGGAAAAAAGGATGAGAAAGGATGTGACGGATGAGGAAAATGAAAGGAATGAGAAGAGAGGGAGTGTATTCCATGGGTAAAGGGGAGAGAAGATCATACAAAATAGCAACATGAGTGTCTATTCAACTTCTCGTGCCTGTTTTACCCCTTGATATCTGACCCCCTAACTTCACAGCACCTTCAGCCTATACCCCTGGTTTCACTTAAGGTGACAAGGACGTCACACCAGAGGGAGGGACAAGAAGAGGAGGGGAGGGAATGGTGAGGACCAGAACCTCATAATGTTCAATGAAACATCCGCGGAGGAGAGATGTGGGAGAGGGGAGCTTGAGAGAAGGATTGGAGGAGATGGGAGGGAGAAATAGTAAGAGGGGATGGTTGGGGAAATGGTTGGGAAAAATATATACAGTATATATACAGAGAGAGAGAGAGAGAAAGAGTGTGTAAGAGTGAAAATAACCACAGTGTGATGGAGAAAATGAATAGAATGAAGAACCTTGGCTGGGTGGGTCTGATCTAGGAACAGACTTATTATTTGGGAACTGGGAGAAAATCAACTAGCAGCCTGCATGCCTAAATAATTAATGGGTAAATTGATTTATTATCATCCTGTGTATCAAGATACATGTGAAAAACTTTGTTTTGCAAACTATCCATACAGACCATTTCATCACATCAGTGCATTGAGGTAGAACAAGGGAAAATCAATTACAGATAGCAGAATAAAGTGTTACCGCTACAGAGAAAGTCCAGTGCAGGCAGACAGTGAGGTACACGGACATAACCAGTAGACCGTGAGGTCAAGAGCCCATCTTATCGTACAAGAGATCAGTTCAGTAGACTTACAACAGCAGGGTAGAAGCTGTCTTTGAGCCCAGTGCTTTTGGGCATTTGTGTCTTTGGCCCAATGGAAGAGGGGAGAAGAGAGAATGTTCGGGAGGTTGGGACCTTTAGCTGTTTTACTGAGGCGCCACAAGATATAGACAGAGTCCATGGACAGGAGGCTGATATCCATGATGTTCAGAGCTGTGTCCACAACTCTCTGAAGTTTGCACCCACACCACCCCTGGCACCTGTCCCACCTTCCTCTGCAGTGCTCCACCTTCGCCATTCCCAACATCCTTTGCTCCCGCCAGATTTACAACTTGCTGTCTGCTTCACATTGACAAATACAGTCCTGTGCAATAGTCATAGCTATATGTATGTGCCTAAGACTTTTGCACAGTATTATATCGACCCATTGCTGAGTTAAATCAATCATTTTGCAGGGGAGTGAGGTCTGAGGTGCATACCAAGGTACAAACCCCTCCCTGTGGAAGGGCTGACTGAAGCCCCTCATTCACTCTTTCCACTACGCACTGCAGAGTGACACAGTTCTCTTTCCCTAAGGGAGGGAGAACTGAGAGATACCATTCTTTCCTCCTAAAGATGAGTGGCCTGCAAGATTTTAGTCAATAGGCTGGAAGCTTTCTGAAAGCTAGAGAGGCATTGAGAATAAAAATACTCAAGTCAAGTCAAGTTTATTGTCGTTTGACTATATACATGTGTGTGGTATAGGCCTCCGTTAGTCTCAATAGATCATGGATTTGCACCTTGGAAAGTTTCCAGGGCGCAAGCCTGGGCAGGGGTTTTTTTTATGGAAGACTGGCAGTTGCCCAAGCTGCAAGTCTCCCCTCTCCACACCACCGATGTTGTCCAAGGGAAGGGCATTAGGACCCATACAGCTTGGCACAGGTGTTGTCGCAGAGCAATGTGTGGTTAAGTGCCTTGCTCAAGGAGACACACGCAGCCTCAGCCAAGGCTCGAACCAGCGACCTTCAGATCACTAGATGAACACCTTAACCACTTGGCCACACTCCAACATATTTATAACTTGTAATATCATATTTAGAAACGAGGCAACATCTCTCCAAACCGTGCCCTAAAGCACAGTAGTACTCATAACACGCACAATAACCTAGGAAGGTGAGGATAAAATCTACAGACGAATCATACATAAATAACAAACTAAAGTGTATTAATATTAAATATTGTATGGTAAGGAACAGGTTAACCAGTGACACCTCGAATACGATGTGGCTGGGAATTGAGAAGCCTAATGGCCTGAGGGAAGAAACTGTTTCTCATCCTGACTGTTATTGTTTTTATGAATCGGAGTCTCCTGTCTGATTGAAGTCCGCAAGGATGCTGGATGGATGGGTGGGATCCTTAACAACATTAAGGGTCCTATGTCCATAGATGGATGGTAGGGAGACCCCTATGATCCTCTCGGCCATTTGCACAGTCCTTTGTAGGGATATCTGGTCCGATGCGGTCCAGTAGGCAGGTAGTGCAGGAGTCTCCTGAGGTCATGTCCCTCCTAAACAGGTATACTGTTTTGGATACTGATGGGGGAGATGTCTCATCAGGGGAAGGCAGCAGCAGCCGAGTTCATGGCACCATGGGTGGCTCTGCGGCACAGGAGGGAAGGAAAAGGAATGGGAGAGCTATAGGGATAGGGGATTCGATTGTAAGGGGAATAGATAGGCGTTTCTGTGGCCACGTACGAGACTCCAGGATGGTATGTTGCCTCCCTGGTGCAAGGGTTAAGGATGTCTCTGAGCGGCTGCAGGGCATTCTGGAGTGGGAGGGTGAACAGCCAGTGGCCGTGGTGCACATAGGTACCAACGATATAGGTAAAAAATGGGATGAGGTCCTACGAGGTGAATTTAGGGAGTTAGGGGATAAACTAAAAAATAGGATCACAAAGGTAATAATCTCTGGATTACTACCAGTGCCATGTGTTAGAGTAGAAATAGGAGGATATTTCAGATGAAAAATGGTGCAAGGGGGAGGGATTCAAATTTCTGGGGCATTGGAACCAGTTCTGGGGGAGGTGCGACCGGTATAAACAGAACAGTCTGCACCTGGGCTGGACTGGAACCAATGTCCTAGGGAGAGCGTTTGCTACTGCTCTTCAGGAGGCTTTAAACTAATATGGCAGGGGGATGGGAACAAGTGCAGAGAGACAGAGGGGTGTAAAATGAGGTTAGAAGCAAAAAGTAGTAAGGTGAAAAGTAAAAGTGACTGGCAGGCAAATCCAGAGCAAAAAGCAAAAAGGGCCACTTTACAACATAATTGTATAAGGGCTAAGAGTGTTGTAAAAACAAGCCTGAAGGCTTTGTGTGTCAATGCGAGGAGCATTGGTAACAAGGTGGATGAATTGAATGTGCAGATAGTTATTAATGAATATGATATAGTTGGGATCACAGAGACATGGCTCCAGGGTGACCAAGGATGGGAGCTCAACATCCAGGGATATTCAATATTCAGGAGGGATAGACAGGAAAGAAAAGGAGGTGGGGTAGGAGGAGAGGAGATAAACGCAATAGAAAGGAAGGACATTAGCCTGGAGGATGTGGAATCGATTTGGGTAGAGCTGCATAACACTAAGGGGCAGAAAACGCTGGTGGGAGTTTTGTACAGGCCACCTAACAGTAGTAGTGAGGTTGGGGATGGCATTAAACAGGAAATTAGAAATGCGTGCAATATAGGAATAGTAGTTATAATGGGTGACTTCAATCTACATATAGATTGGGTGAACCAAATTGGTAAGGGTGCTGAGGAAGAGGATTTCTTGGAATGTATGTGGGATGGTTTTCTGAACCAACATGTCGAGGAACCAACTAGAGAGCAGGCCATTCTAGATTGGGTATTGAGCAATGAGGAAGGGTTAGTTAGCAATCTTGTCGTGCAAGGCCCCTTGGGTAAGAGTGACCATAATCTGGTGGAATTCTTCATTAAGATGGAGAGTGACATAGTTAATTCAGAAACAAAGGTTCTGAACTTAAAGAAGGGTAACTTTGAAGGTACGAGACGTGAATTAGCTAAGACAGACTGGCAAATAATACTTAAAGGGTTAACGGTGGATATGCAATGGCAAGCATTTAAAGACCACATGGATGAACTACAACAGTTGTTCGTCCCAGTTTGGCAAAAAAATAAACCAGGGAAGGTAGTGCACCTGTGGCTGACAAGGGAAATTAGGGATAGTATCAAGTCCAAAGACGAAACATATAAATTAGCCAGAAAAAACGGCACACCTGAGGACTGGGAGAAATTCAGAGACCAGCAGAGGAGGACAAAGGGCTTAATTAGGAAAGGGAGAAAAGATTATGAGAGAAAGCTGGCAGGGAACATAAAAACTGACTGTAAAAGCTTTTATAGATATGTGAAAAGAAAAAGATTGGTCAAGACAAATGTAGGTCCCTTGCAGTCAGAAACAGGTGAATTGATCATAGGGAACAAAGACATGGCAGACCAATTGAATAACTACTTTGGTTCTGTCTTCACTAAGGAGGACATAAATAATCTTCTGGAAATAGTAGGGGACCGAGGGTCTAGTGAGATGGAGGAACTGAGGGAAATACATGTTAGTAGGGAAGTGGTGTTAGGTAAATTGAAGGGATTAAAGGCAGATAAATCCCCAGGGCCAGATGGACTGCATCCCAGAGTGCTTTAAGGAAGTAGCCCAAGAAATAGTGGATGCATTAGTGATAATTTTTCAAAACTCCTTAGATTCTGGATTAGTTCCTGAGGATTGGAGGGTGGCTAATGTAACTCCACTTTTTAAAAAAGGAGAGAGAGAAAAACTGGGGAATGATAGACCGGTTAGTCTGACATCGGTGGGGAAAATGCTAGAGTCGGTTATTAAAGATGTGATAACAGCACATTTGTAAAGAGGTGAAATCATCGGACAAAGTCAGCATGGAGTTGTGAAAGGAAAATCATGTCTGACGAATCTTATAGAATTTTTGAAGATGTAACTAGTAGAGTGGATAGGGGAGAACCAGTGGATGTGGTATATTTAGATTTTCAAAAGGCTTTTGACAAGGTCCCACTCAGGAGATTAGTGTGCAAACTTAAAGCACACGGTATTGGGGGTATGGTATTGATGTGGATAGAGAATTGGTTGGCAGACAGGAAGCAAAGAGTGGGAGTAAACGGGACCTTTTCAGAATGGCAGGCAGTGACTAGTAGGGTACCGCAAGGCTCAGTGCTGGGACCCCAGTTGTTTACAATATATATTAATGATTTAGACGAGGGAATTAAATGCAGCATCTCCAAGTTTGCAGATGACACGAAGCTGGGCGGCGGTGTTAGCTGTGAGGAGGATGCTAAGAGGATGCAGGGTGACTTGGATAGGTTAGGTGAGTGGGCAAATTCATGGCAGATGCAATTTAATGTGGATAAATGTGAGGTTATCCACTTTGGTTGCAAGAACAGGAAAACAGATTATTATCTGAATGGTGGCCGATTAGGAAAAGGGGAAATGCAACGAGACCTGGGTGTCATTGTACACCAGTCATTGAAGGTGGGCATGCAGGTACAGCAGGCGGTGAAAAAGGCAAATGGTATGTTGGCATTCATAGCAAAAGGATTTGAGTACAGGAGCAGGGAGGTTCTACTGCAGTTGTACAAGGCCTTGGTGAGACCGCACCTAGAGTATTATGTGCAGTTTTGGTTCCCTAATCTGAGGAAAGACATTCTTGCCATAGAGGGAGTACAAAGAAGGTTCACCAGATTGATTCCTGGGATGGCAGGACTTTCGTATGAAGAAAGACTGGATCAACTAGGCTTAAACTCACTGGAATTTAGAAGATTGAGGGGGGATCTTATTGAAATGTATAAAATTCTAAAGGGATTGGACAGGCTAGATGCAGGAAGATTGTTTCAGATGTTGGGGAAGTCCAGAACAAGGGGTCACAGTTTAAGGATAAAGGGGAAGCCTTTTAGGACTGAGATGAGGAAAAACTTCTTCACACAGAGAGTGGTGAATCTGTGGAATTCTCTGCCACAGGAAACAGTTGAGGCCAGTTCATCGGCTATATTTAAGAGGAGGTTAGATATGCCCCTTGTGGCTAAAGGGATCCGGGGGGTATGGAGAGAAAGCAGGTACAGGGTTCTGAGTTGGATGATCAGCCATGATCATACTGAATGGCCGTGCAGGCTTGAAGGGCTGAATGGCCTACTCCTGCACCTATTTTCTATGTTTCTATGATGCTCGGCTGCTCCCAGACCAGATGGAGATGCAATGTGCGGATAGTTCCCTGGATGAGGTAGATCTAGATACCAACCATTGACGAGTAGCTTGCTGTGAATGAGGGAGGTCAGTGTTGGTACCATGCAGTGATCCTCTGTCTGTTGTGGGCAGGACCAGACCGAACAGTCAGGACCTCTCCTGAGAGCACAGTCTCACTGAGGGGCCCACTCCACTCCTGAGGCAGAGTCAGCAGGTCCCCTGGAAACCTGTCTCCGCCCCAACGAGGCAACTAATTAACTGTTCGGCATTAATTCAGTTATTTTCAACTTTTTTGTGTATCTTCCACACTTGCCAAATATTTTGAGTGTTTTAATTGTTTCAATTTTTCTCATCTTTGATTTCTAAATATGTTTTTATCCTGTGGGTAGTTTTTCAAAATTTTAAGATAATTTTCAGGGACTTTTGAATTCACAGAGACTTCCATCAAAGAAGCAGACCCTTCAGCCCATTCTTTATCTGCTGACTGCCAGGCATCTATCAATGCTGGATGGTTTTGACAGCTGTACATGAGTGGTGGGGTGACCCAGATGGGGAGGCTTCTGCTGTCTTCAGCATGCAAAATTTGTTATTGAAGCACCATAGAAAATGTTCTGTCTGGATGCATAACAGCTTGGTACAGCAGCTGCTCTGCACGTGTCTGCAAGAAACTGCAGCGAGTTGTGGACACAGCTCAGCACGTCACAGGCTCTAACTTCCCCTTTGTGGACTTCTTCTGGACTTCTCACAGCCTCAGTAAAGCAGTCGGAACAATCAAAGACGCCCCAGACATTCTCTCTTCACCCCTCTTCCTGATGAGCCTGAAAGCACGTACCACCAGCTTCAATCCCACTGTTATCCAATTCTGGAATGGACCTCTTGGACAATACGACCACACAGTCTACCTCATTATGACCACCACTGAGCACAACAACACAAAGCGCTGTTGCTGGAAAGTAGCAACTATCATTAGGCACACCCCCACCCCACCACCCAGGTCATGCTCTCTTCTTGCTGCTGCCATCAGGAAGGAGGTACAGGAACCTCAGGACCCACTCCACCAGGTTCAGGAACGGTTACTACCCCTCAACCATCAGGAAGGAGGTACAGGAACCTCAGGACCCACTCCACCAGGTTCAGGAATGGTTACTACCCCTCAACCATCAGGCTCTTGAACTAATGGGGATAACTTCACTTGGCCCATCACTGAATTGTTCCATCAGCCAATCGACTGACTTTCAAGGACTCTTCATCTCATATTCTCGATATTTATTGCTTGTTTATTTATTATTATTATTTCTTTACTTTTGTATTTGCTCCGCTCGTTGTCTTTTGCACACTGATTGAACGCCCAAGTTGGTGCAATCTTTCATTGATTCTATTATGGTTATTATTCTATGAGTGATTTATTGAGCATGCCCACAAGACAATGAACCTCGGGGTTGTATATGGTGGCACATATGTACTTTGATAATAAACTTACTATGAACTTTGAAGATCGTGAACTTTATCATTTACCTGCACTGCATGTTCTCTGCAGCGGTTACACTTCAGAACACAGAACATCGAACACAGAAATCTACAACACATTACAGGCCCTTCGGCCCACAATGTTGTGCCGACCATGTAACCTACTCTAGAAACTGCCTTGAATTTCTCTGCTACATAACCCTCTATTTTTCTAAGTTCCATCTACCTATCTAAGAGTCTCTTAAGAGACCCTATTGTATCCGCCTCTAACACATTTGCTGGCAGTGCGTTTCACGCACCCACCACTCTGTGAAAAACTTAACCGTGACATCCCCTCTGTACCTACTTCCAAGCACCTTAAAACTATGCCCCAGTGTGTCAGCCATTTCAGCCCTGGGAAAAGCCTCTGGCTGGCCACTTTATTCTGCATTGCTATTGTTTTACCTTGTTCTACCTCAATGCACTGTGTAATGATTAGATCTGTACGAGCTGTAGACAAGACAAGCTTCTCACTGTGTCTTGGTTATGCGGCGATAATAAATCAGAATCAGAATTAGATTCAGGTTTAATACTCCCGGCATATGTCGTGGAATTTGCAGTCTTTATGTAACGCCCTGCTTGAGAGTTTTACTGCTATGCAGTGGGTATTTCATTTTAGCAGCTCTGTAAGAGCAGCCTGCTCTGCTTTCAGCTTGTCTGGGTTTCAGCTGAGATAAGGGGCTTTCTTCTTCAACTTAGGGAACGCGGCGTCAGCCAGTCAGGATGGTGGAACTGGGAGAAGGTTCTAGAGAACGCCGGGCGGGAGCTGGGAGAAGGCAGGAGGGAAGATGGCTGAGGATGCTGCCCCAGTTGCACAAGGTGCTTGGTGTGGATGAATGGCTTCAAGGAGAAAGAACCAGTAATCCCGTGGGAAAGCCCATCTGTGCGAGGTGGATTTCGAGCGACATTCGGAAGGTGATGTATGATCGAGGGTCCAGCACGCGAGTTACAGACAGCTTCAAGGTGAGCTCCAACTTATGTGTGCACTTGACTGTTTAATTATAAAGGGCACTTTTTGTTTTTCTTTTCTTTCTTTTCTAACAACTCTTTGGCTAAGTTAATGTTTATAAATATACTCTATATCTGTATGTAGTGTGTGATATGTTATTTCTTGCCGATGGTGATTGTGGGGTGGAGGATAGTAAATCACACAGCATTTGTACAAACAAATGAGGTCTGGGTGGGCGAGACGTCCGAACCTCACGGAACTAAAGTCGTATACACCCGAGACGTACAGAGCCTGAGAAAGGCGGCTTCCTCGCCAGTGGCTGTTAGCAAGAGGCTAACGAGCTGCATTCCCAGTAAAAAGGGGCTTCATTAATGATGGATGTGCCTTTTTGAGACGTCGATTCTTGAAGATATTTGTAGTAAACACAAGGTGGTGATTGTGGGAGATTTTAATTTTTCCACACGTAGATTGGGAAGCTCATTCTGTAAAAGGGCTGGATGGTTTAGAGTTTGTGAAATGTGTGCAGGATAGTTTTTTGCAACAATACATAGAAGTACCGACTAGAGATGGGGCAGTGTTGGATCTCCTGTTAGGGAATGCGATAGGTCAGCTGACAGATGTATGTGTTGGGGAGCACTTCGGGTCCAGTGATCACAATAGCATTAGCTTCAATATAATTATGGAGAAGGACAGGACAGGACCTAGAGTTGAGATTTTTGATTGGAGAAAGGCTAACTTTGAGGAGATGTGAAGGGATTTAGAGAGAGTGGATTGGGGCAAGTTGTTTTATGGGAAGGATGTAATAGAGAAATGGAGGTCATTTAAGGGTGAAATTATAAGGGTACAGAATCTTTCTGTTCCTGTTAGGTTGAAAGGAAAGGTTAAAGGTTTGAAAGCACCATGGTTTTCAAGGAATATTAGAAACTTGGTTCAGAAAAAGAGGGATGTCTACAATAGATATAGGCAGCATGGAGTAAAGGAATTGCTTGAGGAATATAAAGAATGCAAAAGGAATCTTGAGAAAGAGATTAGAAAAGCTAAAAGAAGATACGAGGTTGGTTTGGCAAATAAGGTGAAAGGTTTCTACAGTTATATTAAAAGCAAGAGGATAGTGAGGGATAAAATTGGTCCCTTAGAGAATCAGGGTGGTCAGCTATGTGTGGAGCCGAGGGAGATGGGAGAGATTTTGAACGATTTCTTCTCTTCAGTATTCACTAAGGAGAAGGATATTGAATTGTGTAAGGTGTGGGAAACAAGTAAGGAAGTTATGGAACCTATGACAATTAAAGAGGTGGAAGTACTGGCGCTTTTAAAAAATTTAAAAGTGGATAAATCTCCGGGTCCTGACAGGATATTCCCCAGGACCTTGAGGGAAGTTTGTGTAGAGATAGCAGGAGCTCTGACGGTGATCTTTCAGATGTCATTAGAAACGGGGATTGTGCTGGAGGATTGGCGTATTGCTCATGTGGTTCCATTGTTTAAAAAGGGTTCTAGAAGTAAGCCTTGCAATTATAGACCTGTCAGTTTGACATCAGTGGTGGGTAAATTAATGGAAAGTATTCTTAGAGATAGTATTTATAATTATCTGGATAGACAGGATCTGATTAGGAGTAGCCAGCATGGATTTGTGTGTGGAAGGTCATGTTTGACAAACCTTATTGAATTTTTTGAAGAAGTTACAAGGAATGTTGACGAGGGTAAGGCAGTGGATGGAGTCTATATGGACTTCAGCAAGGCCTTTGACAAAGTTCCACATGGAAGGTTAGTTAAGAAGGTTCAGTCGTTAGGTATTAATGCTGGAGTAATAAAATGGATTCAACAGTGGCTAGATGGGAGATGCCAGAGAGTAGTGGTGGATAATTGTTTATCGGGATGGAGGCCGGTGACTAGCGGGGTGCCTCAGGGATCTGTTTTGGGCCCAATGTTGTTTGTAATATACATAAATGATCTGGATGATGGGGTGGTAAATTGGATTAGTAAGTATGCCGATGATACTAAGATAGGAGGTGTTGTGGATAATGAGGTGAGTTTTCAAAGCTTGCAGGGAGATTTATGCCAGTTAGAAGAATGGGCTGAACATTGGCAGATGGAGTTTAATGCTGAGAAGTGTGAGGTTCTACATTTTGGCAGGAATAATCCAAATAGAACATACAGGGTAAATGGTAGGGCATTGAGGAATGCAGTGGAACAGAGAGACCTAGGCATAACAGTGCATAGTTCCCTAAAGGTGGAGGCTCATGTAGATAGGGTGGTGAAGAAGGCTTTTGGAATGCTGGCCTTTATAAATCAGAGCATTGAGTACAGAAGTTGGGATGTAATGTTAAAATTGTACAAGGCATTGGTAAGGCCAAATTTGGAATATTGTGTGCAGTTCTGGTCACCGAATTATAGGAAAGATATCAATAAATTAGAGAGAGTGCAGAGAAGATTTACTAGGATGTTACCTGGGTTTCAGCACTTAAGTTACAGAGAAAGGTTGAACAAGTTAGGTCTCTATTCATTGGAGCGTAGAAGGTTGAGGGGGGATTTGATTGAGGTATTTACAATTTTGAGAGGGATAGATAGAGTTGACGTGAATAGGCTGTTTCCATTGAGAGTAGGGGAGATTCAAACGAGAGGACATGATTTGAGAGTTGGGGGCAAAAGTTTAAGGGAAACACGAGGGGGTATTTCTTTACTCAGAGAGTGATAGCTGTGTGAAATGAGCTTCCTGTAGAAGTAGTAGAGGCCAGTTCAGTTGTGTCATTTAAGGTAAAATTGGATAGGTATATGGACAGGAAAGGAATGGAGGGTTATGGGCTGAGTGCGGGTAGGTGGGACTAGGTGAGATTAAGAGTTCGGCATGGACTAGGAGGGCCGAGATGGCCTGTTTCCGTGCTGTGATTGTTATATGGTTATATGTCCTGGATCTACACAGGCCAGTGCCCATGATAGAGGTGACTAAGTTTACAACTCTCTGCAGCTTTTCCCAATCCTGTGCAGTAGCCCCTCCACCCCCATACCAGATGGTGATGCGACCAGTTGGAATGCTTTCCACTGTAAGTCTGTAGAAATTTGAGAGTGTCTTTGGTGACGTACCAAACCTCCTCAAACTCCTCATGAAATATAGCAAGTGCTGTGCCTTCTTCGTAGCTGCATCAATATGTTGGGTCCTGGATAGATCCTCAGAGATACTGACTCTCCACTTCTGATCCCTCTATGAGGATTAGTGTCTGTTCCCTCAGCTTGCCCTTTAAAGCAATCAGTGAACTAGTTGATATATTTCATTCCTGTACTTCATTCTTGTCACCATCTGAAATTCAGCCAACAATGGTTGTGTCATCAGCAAACCTCTAGATGGCGTTTGAGCTGTGTAAATAATAATAAAAGATATCATGTGTCTGTCTGCCTCTCTCCTTTCTCCCTCTCTGTCTCTCTTCTCTCCCTCACTGTGTTGGCCAAGCTGACACCTGGTGCCGTTTCCTTCCCTTTCTACCACACTATTCACCCTCAGGTTCACTCTGCCTCTGGAACCACCCTTGAACCTTCTCTGCAATCCAATAAGATCCAGCGGTAACCTCAACCGCGCAATCCCCTTGACCGCAAGAATGCTGGCCCTTTATCCGAGTTGATAAAATTCGGAATCTGCTTCCCCCTTTGCAGAAGAAAGTTGCAAAGACTCACAATTCCATAAGCGAAAAATATTCTCCATACCGCTTCCGATGCATTGACATCCTTTCTGAAATAGGGAGATCCGTACTGTACACCAGTCCTTCGTTGAGCACTCGGGATTATTCCCAGATGCAAGAATGTTAACTGAATTAATTCTCAAGGGGTACATTCTTGACTATTGTAGGGTTAGGGTTAGGGGATAAAATTGCTGTTCACTTTATTTCTCTGCCTATGAGTGATAAATGGGGGCTTCACTGTGGAACCACCATAGTCTACTGTTGTTTATTATGTAAATAATGAATAGACACACTTGATGTTGTTCAGTCTTTAAGTCGAGTCCGACTCTTCATGACCTCATGGACTCCTCACACCTGGCCTTCTTGTTGGAAACTGCCCAAGGTCATATGCATTGTCTGTCGGTCATATCCATTGTCCTCTCCTTCGTTTACCTTCTGTTTTACTTAACATGAGAGTCTTCTCCAAGGAATCCTGTCTTCTCATGATGTGGCCAAAATATCTGAGCTTTTGTCTCATAATCCAGCCTCCTAGAGTAGATCTTGCTGTCTAACGAACTCTTAACAGTTTCCTCCAGCATCGAAGTTTGAAGGTGCCGATTCTTTTGTATTCAGCCTTACTAATAGTCCGGCATTCACAGCCATACATCACAACGGAAATACCATAGACTTGACTATAAGGATCTTCAAAGACAATGTTATGTCTCTGCTCTTCAGTATTTTATCTAAATTTGCCATTGCTGCCCTCCCCAGAACTGAGGAAGACAAAATCAGTCACTGCATCCACTTTGAGAGTTAACATAGAAATATAGAAAACCTACGGCACAATACAGGCCCTTCGGCCCACAAAGTTGTCCCTACCTTAAAAATTACACTATACACTTATTCATTTCCATTCCCCATTAAGAAGGCCTCAAAGTCCTCTGCTACTTTCTTGACAATAAACCTCACCAGTTCCCCAACACCACCACACTCCTCCGGTTAGTGGAACTGGTACTCACACATAATAACTTCTCTTCTGGCTCTTCCCACTTTCTTCAGACCAAGGGTGTAGCTATGGACACTCACATGGGCCCCAGCTATGCCTGCCTCTTCGTTGGTTATGTGGAACAGTCTATGCTCCAAATCTATACTGGCACCACTCCAACTTCTCCTTTGATACATTGACGACTACATTGGTGCTGCTTCCTGCACCCATGCTGAGCTCTTCAATTTCATCAACTTTGCCTCTAACTTTCACCCAGCCCTCAAATTCACTTAGTCCATCTCGGACACTTCTTTCCCCTTTCTCGATCTCTCGGTCTCCATCTCTGGGGACAGACTGTCCACTGACATCTTCTATAAACCCACTGACTCTCATAACTACCTCGACTATACCTCTTCCCACCCTGCCAAATGCAAAGATGCTGCTCCCTATTCCCAGTTCCTTCGTCTTTGCCGAATCTGTTCCCAGGATGAGGCTTTCCGTTCCAGGACATCTCAAATGTCCTCTTTCTTTAAGGATCGTGGTTTCCCTTCTGCCCTCATCAATGATGCCCTCACGCACATCTCCTCCATTTTCAGCAATTGGGCCCTCACCCCATCCTCCCGTCACCACAACAGGGACCGAGTTCCCCTTGTCCCCACCAGCCTCCAGATCCAGCATATTATCCTCCGCAACTTCCACCACCTTCAACAGGACCCCACCACTAAGGACATCTTTCCCTCTCTACCCCTCTCTGCTTTCCGCAGGATCTTTCCCTCCACGACTGCCTGGTCCACACGTCCATCTCCACAGATCTCCCACCTGGCACTTAACCCTGCAAGTGTAAGTGCTACACCTGTCCCTGCACCTCCTCTCTTACCACCATTCAGGGCCCCAAACAGTCCTTCCAGATGAGGCAACACTTCACTTGTGAATCTGTTGGGGTAATCTATCGCATCTGGTGCTCCCGGTGTGGCCTCCTCTACATTGGCGAGACCCGACGCAGATTGGGGGACCGCTTCGTCGAGCACCTCCACTCCGTCCGCCACAACAGACAGGATCTCCCGGTTGCCACACACTTCAACTCTGCTTCACATTCCCATTCAGATATGTCCATACATGGCCTCCTCTACTGCCATGATGAGGCCAAACTCAGGTTGGAGGAGCAACACCTCATATACCATCTGGGTAGTCTCCAGCCCCTTGGTGTAAAACATTGAATTCTCCAACTTCCAGTAATTCCCTCCCTCTCCCTTCCCCCATCCCACTTTCACTCTGCCTCCTCCTCCAGCTGCCTATCACCTCTCTCATGATTCTGCCTGCTTCTATTACCCAGTGCTTTCCCCTTACATTCCTTCTTCACCTTTCCTTCTGTTGTTAATATGATACACTTGATCTTATAGATAAAATACAACATCAGCTGCCAAAAGTGAACTCACAAACATATCAGAGCAGCGCTGGAAGACGTGATAACTTGGGTCTTGGGCCAGTCTGTGACCCCTCCATTTTGAAGGAATCCAGGGTTAAGCAGGAGGTATTGTCAAATACAACCCCATCTACTAAGGAGCTATTCTGCCAGATTGAGTCATTCCAAGAAAATTACTCTATTTCCCCCTCAGCCTTTGCAACACAGTCCATCAACACTGCAAGGTTTCTTTCATCTGGAGGCTCTACAGATTCAGAGTCACTGGCCTCCATACTGACACGGTATTGCTCCACTCTTCCAGTTTCACACCCGAACTGGTAGTTTTCCATTGTAAATTTCATCTATTATCCAGATTATCAGCTGCTGTCCTTTTCCTAGACTTCAGGAGGTCAAATAATCAAACAGAAGTCCCTTCACAAAACTACGGATACTGTAGCACTGGTCAACACAGCATTTTGACTTTAAATTGTATATAACCATATAACAATTACAGCACGGAAACAGGCCATCGCGGCCCTTTTAGTCCGTGCTGAATGCTTACTCTCACCTAGTCCCACTGATCTGCACTTAGCCCATAACCCTCCATTCCTTTCCTGTCCATATACCTATCCAATTTTACTTTAAATGACAATATCGAACCTGCCTCTACCACTTCTACTGGAAGCTTGTTCCACACAGCTACCACTCTCTGAGTAAAGAAGTTCCCCTCGTGTTACCCCTAAACTGTTGCCCTCTAACTCTCAACTCATGTCCTCTTGTTTAAATCTCCCCTACTCTCAATGGAAAAAGCCTATTCATGTCAACTCTATCTATCCCTCTCAAAATTTTAAATACCTTTAACAAGTCCCCCCTCAACCTTCTACGCTCCAAAGAAAAAAGATCTAATTTGTTCAACCTAAAATTATGTGGAAAAGCAAACTGTGCAGAGGATGTGGAGAGTCTGCAGAGAGATATAGATAGGCTAAGCGAGTGGACAAGGGTGTGGCAGATGGAGTACAACAGCAAATGTGAGGTCATCCACCTCTGAAGGAAAAAAAAATCAGATTATTACTTTAAAGATTGCAGCATGCTGTTCTGCAGAGGTGCTTTGGAGTGCTTGTGCAAGAATCACAAAAGATTGGTTTGCAGGCGGAGCAGGTTATCAGTAAGTTAGTGGAATGTTGGGTTTTATTGGGAGAGAAACTGAATTTAAGAGCATGGAGGTTATGCTGCCAATATACAGGGTACCGGTGAGGCCACCCCTGGAGTACTTGTGCAGATCTGTTGACGTACTGGCTTTGGAGATGGTGCAGAGGAGGTTCACCAGGTTTATTCTGGAGATGAGGGGGCTGGCCTGTGGGGAGAGATTGATTCATCTGGAAATATGCTGGCTGGGATTCAGAAAAGAATGAGAGAGTTTTATAAAGTTATGAAAGGATAGATAAGAAAGAGGCAGGAAACGTGTTTCCACTGCTAAGCGTGACTGAAACTTGGGGACATGGTCCCGAGAAACAAAGAAATAGATCTAGGATGGAGCTGAGGGAGAACCACTTTCCTC
This sequence comes from Hypanus sabinus, assembly GCF_030144855.1. Taxonomy (NCBI): domain Eukaryota; kingdom Metazoa; phylum Chordata; class Chondrichthyes; order Myliobatiformes; family Dasyatidae; genus Hypanus; species Hypanus sabinus. Next base: position 18,834,697 of record NC_082734.1, read on the forward strand.
CCATAGAGTAGCCAATCTGTGGAATTCTCTGCGCAGGGAAAGTAGTAGAGGTACTGATAAGATAGATTTTTGCATAACAGGGGAATTAAGAGTTATGGAGTAGGTGGAGACAAGTCCATGGCCAAGTAGGCCGTGATCTTATTAAACTGCACAGAAGATCTGATAAACCAGATGGCCCACTCCTGCTCTTACTTCCTACGTTCTTATGTACTGCATTCTCATTGGCTGAGCAACAATATCGAGTTTAAATATAAAAAAAACAGGACAACTGTAGATGCTGGAAATTGGAAATAGAAACTGAAAATGCTGAGGGCACTCAGCAGCTCAGGCAGCACCTGTAGAAAGAGAAGCAGTTAATGTTTCACATCATAGATTTTTTAATGAAGTCTTGTCCTTGAGCATAGCACAAGAACAGGCCCTTCAGCCCACTATGTGTGTGCTGACCATGATGCCAATTAGCTCTCTTCTGCCTGTGTGTTATCCATTTCCCTCCATATTTATGTGTCTACTTAACAGCCTCTTAAATACCACACTTTATCTGCCTCCACCACTAACCCCAGCAGTACATTCTAGGCACCCGCTATTCTCTATGTAACAAACTTGCCCCTCACATCTCACTCAAACTTTCCCCTCACCTTGAATGCATGACCACTAATACTTGATAGTTCTTCTCTGAGAAAAAAAGATTTTGACTGTCTTCCCTATCTGTGTCTCTCAATTTTATAACCTCTGTCAGGTCTCCCCTCAGCCGCCAATGTTCCAGGATCTACCTAACTTCTTATTTTAGTTCATGCCCTCTAATCCAGACAACATACTGGTAAACCTCTTCTCCGAACCCTTTCCAAGGAGTCTGTCGGGAAATGTAGAGGAAGCTTGACCGAGAAACAGAGCAGTGGAGACGATTTAGCAGTAAACAGTGTTTTACTAATAAACTACAAAATAACAAGGGGCCACAAAATGAGAGAGAACAGATCTTAGACAACAAGGTAAATGAAGGCTGGGAGCAATCGGTTGAGACTGGATGGTTCACTGAGTGAACCGGGACTGTGTATGAGAGCTGGGTTTAAATAGGCTGCAGGTCATGAGTTGGAAATGAGTGGCAGGTGTCTCATATATTTATATAAATAACCCATCATGAATTATTTAAACAAAGAAAATTGCTTAATCCAAAACATATATATATATATATACAAGATTACTAAGATATTAAATACACAATGCTCCCCCTGCTTAGCTATAAATAGTACATTTTTTAATTGCCCTGTTCAGGCCTATAGATTTAATCTTGGTGGAGGATTTCTTACCCTTCTGGGATAATATCTTACCTGACAAGGGGATCACTGTTTGGTAGGTGAAGCTTGTGGCTATGAAAAGGTTCTCAGGCTCTGAGGCCTCCTCCATTTTGGTTGTCGGAATTGACTCTGAGACTGCAGGAGGTGGTTCTGACAGTGGTCGCCACCTTTCTTCTCCTTCTAGCTTGTGCATCTTGACTTTAGGAAGGTGTATTTGTTCATTGAAATATTCTCTTACTAATGCTTCTATTGTGCCCTTTATGATCCTCTTGGTTTCCTGACCCCCAACGTCATTTGACGAATCTGCTGTTTTCATATCTCCATTGACTCCTTTCTTTTTGGCCTTCCATTCATCCAGCTGGGCTTCGGTCTTTGCATCCACTTTTACAAGCTTCTTTTTCTTCCCCCACTCGAAGTTCATGCAATAACCTGGATGCACACAGAGTAGATTCTGGTTCTTTATACTCACAAAAGCTGAATGCTTGCAACTTCCCTGAAGCTCATTGAACTCTCTTCCAGCTTAAAACCGAGCTATATTTTGCAAGTAGCTGCCTGATTAACTTTCTCAGAAATATTGCCTACAAAAACTGTCGTAGTTGGACCACTGCCTTTGTCACTTTCACAATTCCGCTGGGCAGCATGGTACTTCCTTGGTCCAATATGCTTCCCAACCGAGGCACAGAGGTTGGCACCAACACCTGTTTGTCCTCAGTCGGGGAACAATTCATAGAGTATAGCATGGAGACAGTTGTGTCATCATTTTCATTTGACTTTGTTGCAGGGGATGTGGCATGTAAATGGTGTATGGATCTCCAATCAAGTTGTAGCTGTCTCAGCCAATCATGTCCCACAATGCTGGTCCTCCTGTTTTTACCTCATACAATCTCATTTTGGCTTGTTGGTTGTTGTATTTCACACGTTGAAAGTCATTCCCACAGGAGTTATCTTTTCTTCAGTACAGGGTCTTAGTGGATATCTACAGCTTTCAGCTTAGCATCTGAAATGTCACTCACTCATTTTGTGGACTGACTGAAACAGCTGATCTTTTGTCAAGTTCCTTTTTAATTAATTTGCCGTTCACTTCTGGCGTAAACCATACTGCTTGTCTATCGCTAGTTCTCACATTGTAAATTTTAAGGGTAGCCAGTCGAGTGACATTCTCATCAACAGCATGCAGATTAATGCTCTTTTTGAAGTTGCAACTTGACTTATTAGCGTTTTCTCTTCTCTGTGTGGTTCATTTATTTTTATCAGTTCGACATGTGCCCCAGTTTGTTGCATTTTCTGCAAGTATCGCCTTTAACTCTGCATTGGTCTGGCGTGTATGAGCTCCTGTTGCAATGGTAACAGGATTTGTTCAACCAGGCCAGTGTCTATTTAGATGCTGCAATTTTGTTCACGATTACTTTCATTCCTGACTGCAACTCAATTGCGTCTCTCTCTGCGGTTTCTATTGAAACAGCAATTTCAACTGCTCTTTTAAAGGCAAGTTGTACTTCAGTTAGGAGCTGTTTGTGAATGCTTTCTTGTAAGATTCCTCAAACTAAATGATCTCTCAGTGCACCATTACCAAACTGACAATGCTCAGACAATCTCTTCAATTCAGCTGCGTACGCTTTCTCTTAAGTCAAGTCGTCACTTTTTATTGTCATTTCGACCATAACTGCTGGTACAGTACACAGTAAAAATGAGACAATGTTTTTCAGGACCATGGTGCTACATGAAACAGCACAAAAACTACACTGAACTACGTGAAAATGACACAGAGAAAAACTACACTAGACTACAGACCTACCCAGGACTGCATAAAGTGTACAAAACAGTGCAGGTATTACAATAAGTAATAAACAAGACAATAGGCACAGTAGAGGGCAGTAAGTTGGTGTCAGTCCAGTCTCTGGGTATTGAGGAGCCTGATAGCTTGTGGGAAGAAACTGTTACATAGTCTGGTTGTGAGAGCCTGATTGCTCCGGTGCCTTTTCCCAGATGGCAGGAGGGAGAAGAGTTTGTATGAGGGGTGCGTAGTGTCCTGCATAATGCTGTTTGCTTTGCAGATGCAGCGTGTGGTGTAAATGTCCGTGATGGCGGGAAGAGAGACCCCGATGATCTTCTCAGCTGACCTCACTATCCGCTGCAGGGTCTTGCGATCCAAGACGGTGCGATTTCTGAACCAGGCAGTGATGCAGCTGCCCAGGATGCTCTCAATACAACCCCTGTAGAATGTGATGAGGATGGGGGTGGGGGGGTGGGAGATGGACTTTCCTCAGCCTTCACAGAAAGTAGAGACGCTGCTGGGCTTTCTTTGCTATGGAGCTGGTGTTGAGGGACCAGGTGAGATTCTCTGCCAGGTGCTCTTAACGATCTCTACCGAGGAGCCGTCAATGGAGATTAATTTCTCCAATATAAGTTCTTAGTGGATATCTGCCTTTCTTTTTAATTCCACTTATGAAACCTAAAACGTTCTGCCATAACCAATGGCCCTAAATGTTCCTGCATCACTGTCACAATAGCAGCAAAGTTCATTTCAGATGATTTGGTTGGAGCAGTAAACATCAAAGTAAATTGTATGCTTTTAAACCCAAAGCACTCAGCAAACTTCGTACTTATTTCTCATTAACATTTGCTTCAAAGTACTGTTCAATCTGCTGAGAACACTTGAGCTAGTTATATCTTGTGGAATCAAGCACACCAATCTTTCCAAAGCAGCCAGGCATTTCTGTTTTTATTTTTATAATTATCATCACCTGGTACTTGCTCTTTATGAACCTGTGATTTCCTCTTTTTTAAAACCTCGATTGCATCCTCCCTTCCAAAGGACACGTGCTGCGCTGCTTTTTCAAAGAAAAACTCAAGCGGCTCTGCACCTGCTGGGCTACAATTTTTTTTTAAATCGCTGCTCCTCGCTGCATTGTTCTGTTAGCTCGAACGTCTTGCTGCGCTTCGTTTTGAAAATACCTCGTCACCGATGTTATGCTTTGTAACTTCAAAATGTTAAACTAATTCAAAGGAAGGATATACCTGTACAACAGGGGCCCAGCTAACTGAATTGATGGATTCCAGGGTTTGTCCTGTGGGCAGAGATGAAGTAGAATGCACAGGTGTATGTTCAGCCAGAGACTCATTCCACCGAGATGCAACACTGAGCGGCATAGGAAGTCATTCCCGCCTGTGGCCATCAAACTTTACAACTCCTCCCTCGGAGTGTCAGACACGTAAGCTAGTTCTGGACTTATTTCCACTTGGCATTATTTACTTATTATTATTGAATTATTTATGGTTTTATATTGCTGTATTTCTACACTATTCTTGGTTGGTGCGACTGTAATGAAACCCAATTTCCCTCGGGATCAATAAAGTATGTCTGTCTGTCTGTCTGAATGAGCCTGTATCCTCCAGAACTCAGGCGATCTCATTGGAACATAGAAAATTCTTACGTGCTTTGACAGGGCAGGCGCAGAGTTCGGGTTCCACCTGACTGAACCTCGAAAACTGCAGTAGCAGTTCTACTATTAAGGGGTTGAGTTCTTCAGGACAGAGATCGGGAGGAATTTTTTCACTGAGGGGGTGGTGAGAAGCCAGCTCAAGAGGGTCAGAATCAGGTTTAATATCACCAGCATATTTTGTAAAAATTTGTAGTTTTGCAGCAATACATAAAAACTGTGCAATATATAATAACATATTAAGCAGTTTGGTGCAAAAGTCTTCAGCACATATATTTAACTAGGGCGCCTTAAACTTTTGCACGGTATTGTGCTTATCATCATAAAGCGGAGAGTGAGTTTGTAAACCTGGTGGCAGCAAAGGGTGCTGGGAATGGTGAGGGTGAAGTGCTGAGGGAGGGGTGTGAGACAAGTGGCAGAGGAGTGCCAGGAACAGGGGGTGGCAGGGGCGCAGGCAAACCCAGCCCTGAGATGCCAGGCAAGGTCATTTGATTCCAATCAAATGGTTTATTGATCATTACAGAATGTCTCTCTGGTGTTCCCTGTTCCCTCCCCTCTCCCTTCCCCTTTTCACGACCATGATTCCCCTCTTGTCCCTCTCCCACTCACTCTCAGTCACAATGGAAACAGAATCAGGTTTAGCATCACTCACATATCTCATGAAATCTGTTTTTTTTTTGTGGTAGCAGTACATAGAATTACTACAGTACTGTGGAAATCTCTAGCTAAGTATAAATGACTGAGGCTTTTACACAGTACTGGAACTCAGTGTGGTCACACACTCCCACAGTCTCACAGTGTGACCGGTGTAACTCAGTGTGGTCACTCACTCCCACAGTCTCACAGTGTGACCGGTGTAACTCAGTGTGGTCACTCACTCCCACAGTCTCACAGTGTGACCGGTGTAACTCAGCGTGGTCACTCACTCCCACAGTCTCACAGTGTGACCGGTGTAACTCAGTGTGGTCACTCACTCCCACAGTCTCACAGTGTGACCGGTGTAACTCACTGTCAAATGACCTCCCATCCAGTCTCATGCTGTGACCGGTATATCACAGTGACCAGCTGGGCCACAGTGTGAGCTCACTCCCACCAGCATAACCCAGCGTCGGTGACTGATGTGCAGCATTTAAGTCGAAGAAATTTAAAGGTTTCGGGTAGTTGTACTATAAAGGCAGTCTTTATGTTCTTCAGATGATCTGGAACATGGAACGGAATGCTGGAAGAATTTAGTGAGTGAGCAGACTCTGCAGAGGCAGGAGGTGTAAGTCGACATTTTGGGTCTGATAAAATTACAGTACTGTGCAAAAGTCTTAGGCTTCCTAGATTTATATATGTGCCTAAGACTTTTGCACAGTCCTGCGTAATACATAGCACATAATTTATTAATTAAATATAACAATATATAATAAAAGATAGCGGAGGCTCCTTTGCTGAGTTATTTCAAGACATATATAGGTACTTATCTGGACATTAAGACAATTACATGTTATGTGGGTGAAGTACTTTGCCGCTGACGTAAGCAATCAGTTAATATGGACCGGCAGAGGGGGCAAGTGGGACTGAATAACCTTCGGCTGCTTCTATTTTTGATCCACTAAAACTAATGCCTGTAAATGGGATTAGTGTATGTGGTGAACTATGTGCCTGTCTGGACACGCCCCCTGCTGACTGCTCCTGTGGCTCCTCCCACAGGCCCCTGTGGACACGCCCCCTGCTGACTGCTCCTGTGGCTCCTCCCACAGGCCCCTGTGGACACGCCCCCTGCTGACTGCTCCTGTGGCTCCTCCCACAGGCCCCTGTGGACACGCCCCCTGCTGACTGCTCCTGTGGCTCCTCCCACAGGCCCCTGTGGACACGCCCCCTGCTGACTGCTCCTGTGGCTCCTCCCACAGGCCCCTGTATAAAGGCGATCTGAGGCCTGACGCTCGGCCTCAGTCTCCAGGACATGGTATGATGGACACTCACTCCTGGTTCCTTCTTCCAGTCAATAAAAGCCGATATCTCGCCTACGTCTCAGTGTGAGTTATTGATGGTGCATCAGTATGCACGACAGTGGTGGGGCTCATCACAAACAGCGATACAACGGCCTGCAGAGAGGACGTGGAAGAGTTTAAGTGCCAGGCAAATAACTTTTTCCTCAATGTCAAAAGGCAAGGGAGATGGAGAACCCGCACCATTCACACCCCCCTTTACATCAGCGGCATAGCAGTGGAAACTGTGAGCAGCTTCAAACCCCTGGGCGTGCTGATCTCGCTTGGCTCGAGGACACACTCAGGAAAGCTCACTGACCTCTCTACTTTCTGAGGAGGCCGAGGAGAGCTGGACTTTGCACATCTATGCTCACGTCATTCTACAGACAAGAGCGTCCCAACAACCTGCATCACTGCATGGTGTGGAAAATGCCCCGCTGCGGGCAGGAGGGCTCTACAACGGGTAGTCAAAACCGCCCAACGCATCACCGGCATCAGTCTACCCGCCACCAGGGACATAAAGGTGCCAGAAAAGAGACAGTAACATCATGAACAATCCCACCCACCCCACTCGTGGACTGTTTGTCCCACTCCCATCAGTGAGGAGGCTACGTAGCATCCACAACAGGACCATCAGACTCAAAAATGGTTATTTTAATACAGTAATGTTGAACAACCTTTGAAACACTAACCCAGCAAAACCACGACTTTATCATTTCCTGTTAGAGCCATCTTGTGTATAGACACTCCTGTACCTAGCGACACTTTATGGACATACAATCAATCTACTTGTATAATGTAACCTACTCTAGAAACTGCCTAGAATTTCCCTAGTGCATAGCCCTCTATTTTTCTATGCTCCATGTCTCAAAAAAGAAACATCGACTCTTTTCCATAGATGCTGCCTGGCCTGCTGAGTTCCTCCAGTACTTTGTGTCTATTCTCTGTATATCTGCTTCTCTACCTCCTATTGACTTGAGGAATGGGGGGGGGGCTGTAAAGTCCCATTTTATTTTCATCCGTTTGACCTTATTGCAAGAGCCTTCCCTGGTATCCTTCCTGGGTTCTTCAGTAGTGTTTTTCCCTAATCGGTATTGTGATGTCTCTCTCTCATTTAGCCCTGCCTATTATAGATGAAACTGGAATGTTGAGCTGCTAGTCTGGCCTTTCTTTCAAGCATATTTCTGTGATTACAATGAAGGTTATGTTCCCATTGGCTGATCAACACTAGGTTTATCAGTTCTACGCATCCTTGCAATATATACTCGGCTTGTGCTCTGACCTCTAAATTGCTATATCTCTGCTCTGCCTCTCAACCCCAGCCAGACGTGATCTCACCATTGCCCTATTTATCTGAAGCAGAGCTACCTTCCTCCTGTACTCAATACCCCAGCGACGAACAATAACATCCTGTTATCTTTCTTCATTACATGCTGTATCTGCACAGTCCCCTTCTGCAAATCATGCACATCCCTCTGTATCGCCAGGCTCTGCAATCTCCTAGTTAGAGAGCACGTTCCTTTCTTATTTTTTCTTGTCAAAATGGACAGTACCTTATTTTCCCACTTATTTGTCTATTGCAGATCTTTGCCATCTCATTTAATCGCCTTTCCCGTTTAAAGCCCCCTTTTCACAACTTCAAGATTCTAAATCGTCTATTGTCATTTTTGAGTACACGAGTGTAACGGAGAACAAAATGATTGCTACAACACAAAAGTACACAAGAAGCATAAAGAACGTAATAACACAATAATCATAAATATGTAAGATTAACTTATATACATTGACTGATTGTTCGTGAATAAAGTGGTGCTAGGCACAGGAGTGTCTATATGTAAGGTGACTGTGACAGGAAATGATTAGGGGATTGATTGGCCTTGGGGGATTTAATTGTTTTTGAGTCTTGTGGTCCTGGCGGGGTTGATGTGTAGCCTCCTCCCTGATGGCGGTGGGACAAACAGTCTGTGAGCAGGGAGGGTCAGAGGATCAGGTTGAATATCACCGGCATATGTCATGAAATTTGTTGCTGAGGCAGCAGAAGATTGCAATACGTAATAACAGAGAAAAAATGTAAATTGCAGTAGGTGTAGTAAATAGTTAAAAAAGTAGTGCATAAACAGAAAAGAGAGTGAGTTGAAAACCTCGGTTGATACCCCTGCCCCCCCTTACCCCATCCCTATCTATAATTTTAGTCTGGTTCTCTTTCTCTCTCTTTCTCCCCCCTCACTACAATCTCCCCCCAGCCCTACCTTTCTTTCTCTTTTATTTCCCATAATTCTCCACCTTCCCCCTAGCCCATTTCCCTCCAGCCTGTCACTTTCCAGCTCTCTACTTCATCCCTCCCCCCACTCCTTATCCCCCCTCGACCATCCCACGTTACTTCGCTCCTGATGAAGGGTTTCGTCCCGAAACGTCGTCACTACCTCCTCCCATAGATGCTGTCTGGCCTGCTGAGTTCTGCCAGCATTTTGTGTTTTGCAGTTAAAGTTCTGTCGGCAGTCAACAACGAATGGGTTCTGTGATAAGAAAAGCCCAAAAGGAGGGTTCCTGATGGATCAGGTTCACAGTCAGGAATGAACAAAGAAATGGGTAAATTGGCAGATGCAGTGGAAGAAAATTTCAATGGCTATTCGGCTGGGGATTTATTAACATGAGGATGATGACATTGCAGCTGAGGCCCCTGCTGAGAGTCAGAGAGGGTGACAAACACACTTGGTGGGGTGGGGGAGCATGGGGAAAGAAGGGACTAGAGCTCAGAGAAGGGAACAAAGATCAGGAGGGCTTCAGGAACTCAATAACTGCAGAAGTTTTCAATCTCTGATCACAGAAAGGATGGAAAATGTGTTAAGTGTTTCAGCTTGAAGGCAGCAGAGAATAATGTGGAAGCGCACACTACAGAGCTTCGAGTAAGAAATGGAAAGGGGTCATGAGCTGTGAGAGTGTGCTGAGAGGTGGATGTGAAGGGAACAAGCTGCCTCGGGAAACACCAAAGAGTCTGAACCATTCCTCTGTTCCAGGTGGAAGAATTGTGTGAACTTTCAGCAGGAATCCATGCGTGATTGGCTGGGGCCCATCACATTTGCTAGAAAGGGAGGGGGTTGCAGAAGCAAGTTTTGGTCTTCAACGCATTGCGGTTGAGAGAAACAAAAACCACAGACGTGCAGAAAAACTCGGTTGGAGACCAGAGGGGAAACTCGTCAAACCTTTCGAGAAAAGGAGAAGCAGTGATTTGGCAGAGGACACAAATTTTCATATGAAACAAAGATTGTGAAGTTGTGGACAGCGAAGAGGGCTGTCAGAAGACAGAGTATGGATCAGTTACTGATATGGGCAGAGAAATGCCAGGTGGATTTTAATCTGGGAAAGTGTGAGCTGCTGCACTTCAGGAGGTCAAAGGTAAGAGGAAAGTACAGGGGGATTTTGGGAACCAAGTCCACAGCTATCTGATAATGGCAGTGCAAGTGTTTAGGGTGCTAAGGAAGGCATACCGCATGTTTGCACTAATTGGTAGGGGCACTGTGTTGTCTTTATGACAGTTATTTAGTTTATAATATTTTCGCTTAGTAATTCATTTGTTGGTATTTTCTAGTTAGAATTAGAAGTGTTTAAAGTATATTCATTGCCTGTAAAATATATCGGCATGCGTGGTAGCAGAGGATGGTTACGATCCATCGACCTCTGGGTTATGGGCGAGTTTGTGAGGCTTTGACTCCTTACCACACTCCTTCTGCGTCACGGCCATTGATGGATGGGGTCTGAGATGGTCCGAGCTCGCACACGACAATTGGGGAGCACCGCGAGCCATCCGGTTCCCCCCCGATCTCCCCTCATCCTGGGTCACCCCTGGTTCTCCACTGAATCTGGCTCACCGTTGAGTTGGGGGCACAGCTACTCGACCACCTGCCCGCAACCTCAGTCGGCTTCACCCGCCAACTCCATGGAAACGGAGTAAACCCGCACCCTTGCCAAGCTCCCACAGGAATATCACGACTTAGCCGTCGCCTTCAGTAAAAGGGAAGCCAGCACCCTACCACCTCACAGAGCACACCAATGCGCGATCGACCTCCTCCGGGCGTCACCCTTCCCCAAGGTCGTCTGTTCTTCACCTCCCAAGCCACAGATGACTACATCGCTGAAACACTACAGTACGGCTTCATCGGACTGTCCCAGTCCCCAGCTGGTGCAGGATTCTTCATCAGAAAGAAGGACGGTGGCCTTGGTCCTTGTATTGATCACCATGGACTCAGTGTGTTTCACCATTAAGAATCGCTACCCTCTCATCTTGATGGGTGACTTGTTCAAAGCACCCAGATCCTCACCAAACTGGATCTACAGAGCGCGCACAACCTGATGTGCATCCGCTGGGGGGTGAGTGGAGTGTTCATCGCACCCGCTGGCCACTACGGATAACTGTTGATGGTTTTTGGGCTTTTCAACAGTCCAGCTCTTTCCCAAGCCTTCATCGATGAGATCTTCCGAGATATGTCACGCAAGTAGATGTTCATCTATCTCAGTGACATCCTCATCTTCGTCATGGAACCCCAGGTCCATTCAGTCTTTCACTATCTCCTCGAAAATCAGCTGCAAGTTAGAAAAGTGCCAGTTACTACTTCTTGTGCACGTTCAACTCTACACAGCGCTGTTACGGAGTAGGGGGCAGGAAACTATTCGCCATTAATGGGCCATGGAGGAATAGAGACACTGGCTGATGGGAAACACGGACCCCTCATGTCCACCAACTCCACCCAAGTCAAGTTTGCCAGGCCCTCTTCTTCGAACAATTCAATTTCACCATCTCCTTCAAGAACGCTAGGGTGGATCCCCTGTCACAACAGTTCAACCCAGCTGAAACAGAGACTGACCCTCAGCCCATCTTTCTATCCTCCCAGATCCTTGCCCCGATCACCTGGGACCTTGAACCAGACCTGTTAGGCCCTACAGCCCGAGCCTGCTCTGGCCGACACACCAGACAACCGCCTTGTACCTGCTGGCGGCCACGGGTTCTGAAGCTCTCCAGTTGACCCACTCCTCGCTCTTCTCTGACCCATCTGTGTGCACAATGGACCCTGAATTACCTGCTACACTGATTCTGGTGGCCCATCATGATGGCTGAAGTACATCAGATCATTGCTGCCTACCCTCAATGAGCCCAGTCCAGTTCCTCCAACCAGTGGCCCTCTGGCCCCTACTGTTCCCTTGGTGACCATGGTCTCACACTGCCACGGATTTCCTCAGGGGCTTGCCACCTTCCGATGGGCCCCTGGTGATCATCACAGTGGTGGACCAGTTCTCCAAGGCGGCCCACTTCATTGCCCTCCCCAAACCTGTCAGTCGTTGAGACAGCAGATCTGGTCCCCCAACATATAGTTTGTCTTCACGGTTTCCCTCAGGACATTATGCCAGACCAGTGTCCACAATTCATCGCCTGCTTCGGGTGAGTCTTCTGTTCCTTCCTCTGAATCTCAGTGAGCTTGTCCTCTGGACATCATCTGCAGACCAGTGGACATTTAGAAAGAGCGAATCAGAGAGTGGAGAAGTTTCTGTGATGCTTTGCACATGGGAGAAGTATCTACTCCTGTCAGAGCTGCCCCACAATCTACACACCTCCTCTGCCACGAGTATGTCACCCTTTGAAGTGCTTCATAGCTACCAGTTCCCATTGTTCTCCACAGAGGAGCCAGTAGTGGAGGCCCTGCTCGCCAGGACCCTGATCCGCTGATGCCAGAATGCTTGGAAGAGGGCACAGAGGGTCAACCTAGCTGCCAACCGCACTTATTGGCACCAGGCTAACCAGCCTGAGAGCAGTGCCTGGCTGTCCACTCGAACTCTGCCCCTGCGAACTGACACCCACAGGCCCTCGCCCTGTTTCAGTAGTCTGTCTTAGAATACCCATCGCATCAGCCCAGTCACTTACCATCTCTAGCTGCCGTTATCCCTCAGGGTCAAACCTTCCACATGTCCCGCCTCAAGCCCGTTGTCCATGGACCACTCAGTTCCCCCCCACCCCGAGCCTACACATCTGGAAGCAAGGATGGCGGAAGGTGGTCTGGTGTACACGGTTCACTGGTTAATGGATTCACGTTTCGTGATACGTGCGCGCTTCGCTTAAAGTTAGACTCTCATTTCGGACTCCCGTATCTTCCTTTGAGTTACATTAATTTATAACTTCACCAGGTTTGTATGTTCTGTGCTTTCTATCATTCAGTGTGCCGGCTTCATTGTATTGTATTGTATTGGAATTGGTTTATTATTGTCACATGTACTGAGATACAGTGAAATGCTTGTCCTGCACACTGTTCGTACTGTTACGAACCCCGTAACTGGGTCACTTACCAGCAAAGATAGAGGGGTCCATTGAAGTCTGATGGTACTATTTTTAAAAGTATTTATTGATAAAGGGGCACAAAAATAAGATTAATGCAAACATACAGATAATATACGTCATCAATACTAAATCTAAAAGTGCAGGTATCATAATAACCAATAAGAAATAGCTCTATCGTTGTCTAGGGGATAATGTATTGTCCGATGGAAATATAAAAGTCACTGTTAGTTCGTTCGAGCTGCAGCGTTTTGGGTTTAAGAGAAAGACGGTTTAAACTTGCCCAGGTCTTTTATGATGCCAATCCTTTGAGTCAGAGGAGTTAGTTTCCCCGTTGTTAGCTAAAAGCCGTTTTCCGTGTTATAAGCCACCAGTCCCCGACAATGGAACTGAACGCACGTGGCCTCCTTCAAAATGGCTTCCCCCAATTACGGGAGTGCTAGCATTTCTTTTGGTGCGTCTGAGGGGCTGTTCCCACAGACCCTCTTTTATCCTGACTCGCAGGGTCGCAGATGTCAATCAGGTTGGAGGTGATGCAATCCCTCCCTCATCCAGCCCACTTTGCCTGAGGGCGTTCACATAGCATAGTATCTCAATCCACAAATTCGTCTCCAAGAGACAATTGCCATTTCCCGTAGCTTTATATTGCCGAGGGAACGAAATATTCTGCACGTCTCTCTCTCATTTCTTGGGTCTCCTGACTCAACCCAATAGTGATCTTGCGATTCTCACAAAGGAGGGGGCTGCAGGCATAACAGTACAGATCAGACCAAATCATTACACAATATCTGTCTGAAGTCTGAGGTCTCCGTTGGCCAGAGTTGGCCATGAATATTGCATCCTAGCTGTCTAGATACACAAGCCCGGGCAGTACAATATGGAGAGCAAGCAGTTTCCATCTAGCAAGCTCTCCCCTCTCCACGCAGCTGATGAACCCAAAGGAACGGCAGGAGTTGCCGGTCAGCATTGCACACAATGTAGGACTGCCTAAGGGTCTCCAGCTCTGGAATTTTCCCTTGGGCTCACCCCAAAAGCCTTCCCCATGGGTGGGTCTGGCCACAAGGCAGCAGAGGTTTGAGATCAGGGTTTTCCTTCTCCTAGATGAGCTGCCAACCACCCCATCTGCCCTCAGCGCCTGGTTTTAAGGCACCTGTAACCTGCCTTTGCCCCTTCTCCTGTCAGTAGAGACGGTTCCGCCAGGCTTAGTAGCTGAGCCTCACGTGAAGGCCAGGAGCTGGACTTGGTTGCCAGAAGCTATTTGAGGCGCACGGCATTGGGAGCATTTTATAGGTAGTGGGAACTTATCCCCATTACCATCCCCAGCTGTAACAACCTTAAGGAACTAAACACAGTGTATTGATCTAGAAGTAAACCAAAAACAATGCAGAATAAAGTACTAAAGCCACAGAGCATCTGTGGTCCAGGTCAACAATAAAGTGCAAGATCATAGATAATTCGGTCAAGAGTCCATCTTATTGTACCAGGGAACCATTCAATGGTCTTACAACAGCAAGATTTAACCAGTCTTGTGCCTGGTGGTACGTGCTTTCAGGCTTTTGTATCTTCTCCCCGATGGGAAAGGGGCGAGTGGGGTCTTATTACGCTGGCTGTTCTCCTGAGACGTGAGAAGTATGAGTGGAGTCCATGGAGGGGAGGCTGGTCTCGTGAGACGTGCCGAGTCCACAGCTCACACAGCAGTTGCCATACCGCGCGGTAATGCATCCAGGCGGGATGCAGTGGAAGCTGTAGAGATGCAAGGGTTAACATAATGTCCAGGCAAAGAAGATAGATTGAAAATAGAGTCCAGACATCCTAGGCAAGAAAGGGTTTGAAGAACTTAGCTTTCCTTTACACCGGAGGGGGTGCTGGAGACAAACGAGATGGGAATCATGGAAGGTTGTGAAATTGCCAACTGCGAAGCTTGTCATTTCTATTGACTTTTAACACCTCGGTTGTGAATGGCAATTGATCTTCCAAATGAGGAATTCAAACATATGTAACACCCTGGGAAATGTCTCACTGATGTTAGCAGTGAAATCCTTCCCAGGGTGTTACATATTCATGGTTACTAAGTGATCAATACCTGTAACTGATAAGCCAATTCTGTGTAAAAAAACACCTTACATTGAGGAACAACCCCTTATATTCTGTCTGGACAGCCTTCAACCTGATGGCATGAACATTGATTTCTCTAACTTCTGTTAATGCCCCTCTTCCCCTTCTTACCCTGTCCCTTATTTATTTATTCCCCCCTCCCTTTTTTCTCTCTCTGCCCCTCTCACAATCACTCTTTGCCTGTTCTCCATCTCCCTCTGGTGCTCCCCTCCCTCTTTCTTTCTCCATCGCCTCCCGTCCCATGATCCTCTCCCTTCTCTAGCTCTGTATCCCTTTTGCCAATCACCTTTCCAGCTCTTAGCTTCATCCCTCCCCCTCCTGTCTTCTCCTATCATTTCAGACCTCTCCCTCCCCCTCCCCCTTTCAAATCTCTTACTATCTCTTCTTTCAGCTAGTCCCGACGAAATGTCGACTGTGCTTCTTCCTAGAGATGTTGCCTGGCTTGTTGCTTTCCACCAGCATTTTGTCTGTGTTGCTTGAATTTCCAGCATCTACAGATTTCCTTGTGTTTCTAGCTCTTTTCTGTCCTGGTTGCAGAACCATGTGGGTGACAGGGGTCACGCTGACCTCCTCGTGCACAAGTAAAATAAAGTAGAATTGAGTCGTAAGTCTGCGTGTGTTCTGGGTCCATTTATTAGCAGTGACAATGTTTTCTATCATGCATCTGTAAGGGTCAGTGGGGACATTCCAAGTTTTTAGGAAGAAGAGGTGCTGTTGGGCTTTCTTGGCTGTAGCATTAATATCCTCTTGGCTTTCCCTTCATAAAGTCTCAATATTCCATCCTTCCCTTTATATTCTAGTCTTCTTGAAATGAATGCTAACATCACATTTGCCTTCCTTCTCCACAGACAGACCTAAATTAACCTTTAGGGAATCCTACACTTGGACTCCCTTTGCATCTCTTTTTTTTGTATTTTCTCTCCATTTAGAAAACAGTCTACCCTTTCATTTCTTCTACCAAAGTGCATGACCATACACCGCCTGACGCTGTATTCCATCTGCCACTTCTTTCCCCATTCTCCTAATCTGTCTAAGTCCTTCTGTAGCCTCTCTACTTCCTCAAAACTACCCGCCCCTCCACCTATCCTCATATCATCTGCAAACTTTGAAACAAAACCATTAATTCAATCATCCAAATCCTTGACATATAATGCAAAAAGTATCAGTCCCAACACAGACCAATGTGGACCATTAGTCACCAGCAGCCAAACAGAAAAGGTTTTCTTTATTTCCTCGAAATGTTCCATTCAAGGCAACATCCTGGTAAATACCATTCATATACTCATATCCAGACCACATAGTGGCAGAATTTATAAAGTCATATCATGACTTCTACATTCTATGTCTGGGCTAATAAAAGCCAACTTCCCCCTTTAAACGTCTTACTTACCTGACTGATATTGTTAGTGATCTGTAGGCTCACATGCTGAGATTTTTCTATTCCTCCAAACTTCTTGGGGGTTCCCCGATTTATTGTGTTTGTCCTACCATCATTAGATCTTCTAAAATGCTTTACCTTGCACTTAGTGAGTTTAAAATTCCAGCTTTACGGTAATTGTTCTGGCCAATTTACCAGCTGATTGATATCCTTCTGTAACCTAAGACTACCCTGGCTCACTGTCAACACCACCACCAATTTGCAAGTATCTGCAATCTCACCCATCACAGCATTCATTCCTGATTGTTTGATGGATATAGCCATTCCACTAATGACCAGACTCACTGTGTTACAACACTGAGCAGAGACAACCACAAAAGCAGCCACCCACTCTGTCTCCTACTACCAAGCCAAGTTTCATTTTGTCAGCTTGCCCTGGATCATTAGGATCATAAGGCATAGGAGCAGAATTAGTCTTATTGGCCCATTGAGTCTGCTCTGCCATTCCGTCATAGCTGATTATCCTTCTCAATCCCGTTCTCCTACAATTTCCTTGGAATCTTTGACACCCATTTGACACTAGACTTAGGGGCCTGTAATTCTCCTTTTTAAATAAAGTTGCTGCATTTGCTGTCCTCCAGTCATTTTGTCCCTCACCTGTAACAAGCAAAGATGAAAAAAATCTTAATTTTTATATTAATCTGCTCCAGAATATTACTGTCCCTCCCCGAAGTCTGTAGATGATGAGACCGAGGAGCAGAATTAAACCATTCCAGCCCATTGAGTCTGCTCTGCAATTTCATCGTGGCTAATTTATTTTCTCTCCCAACCCCATTCTCCCATAACCTTTAACGTACGAGGGGTGATTGATAAGTTTGTGCCCTAAGGTAGAAGGAGTCAATTTTAGAAAACCTAGCACATTTATTTTTCAACATAGTCCCCTCCTACATTTACACACTTAGTCCAGCGGTCGTGGAGCATATGGATCCCTTCTTTGTAGAAGTGGTCTACAGCAGGGGTGATGAGTTATATAGCTCTCGTTACATTCACATGCAGAAAGTTTGAAGTTAATAACTCATCTCCTTCTACCTTAGGCCACAAACTTATCAATCACCCTTTGTATTTAGTAATCAAGAACCTATCAGCCTCTGTTTTAAATATACACATTGACTTGGCCTCCACAGCTGTCTGTGGCAAAGATTCTCCACCGTCTTTCTAAAGAAAATCCTCCTCATGTCTGCTCTAAAGGGACATCTGTGTATTCTGTGGCTGGTTCTAAACCCTCCCACAAGAGAAAACATTCTCTCCACGTTCGCTCTATCTAGGCCTTTCAATACAGAAATGCAAGGTTTGCAGAAGCTGGAAATCCAAAGCAACATGCACAAAATGCTGGAGGAACTCAGCAAGTCTGGCAGCATCTATGGAAATGGATCAACAGCTGACGTTTTGGGCTGAGACCCTTCTTCAAGAAGTCATCTATACAGTGTATAGCTTGGTTGCCTAAGACTCTTGCACACTACTGTGTTTGTTACTGTGGAGCGGAGAGCGAGTTTGTCAATCTGGCAGGAGCAAAGGATGTTGGGAACGGCGAGAGTGGAGCGCTGAGGGAGGGGTGGCAGAGAAGGAGTGCTGGGGTTGGGAGGTGTGTGGTGTTGGTGCAGACACACCCAGCCCTGAGACGTCAGGCATTGTCATTTGATTCCAGACGACTGGTTTATTGATCATTACGGAACGTCTCTCTGGTGCTTCCCGCACCCTTCCCCTTTTCCCCTCTTCCTTCCCCCTTCCCAGTTTCAGTCTACAATAAGCCCATATCAGAATCGGGTTTATCATCACTCACATGTCATCATTTTGTTTTTGCGGTAGTAAGACAGTGCATTACGTAAAAATATTACAGTACTGTGCAAAAGTCTTAGGCACCCTAGCTATATATGTGTGCTGAAGACTTTTGCACTGTACTGTATATTCTAATCTTCTTGAAATGAATGCAAACTTTGCATTTGACATCCTCACCACTGACTCAACCTGCAAGTTAACCTTTTGGGAACCCTACACGAGGACTCCCAAATCCCATTTCTGAATTTGTTCCCATTTAGACGATAATCTATATTCTTACACCGATGTGCTCGGGCATACACTGCATTCCGTCTGCCGCCTCTTTGCCGATTTTTCTGATCTGTTGAATTCCTTCTGGACTCCCTGTTTCCTCAAGACTACAGCTGAGAAGTATTCGTTTAAGTCCTCAATCGCAGCCTGTGCCTCCTTGAAGAGTTTGAGACTGGGAGGTGGAACAACCAAATCTGCAGGTGAAAGGAGAACAAATGAGGGGTAGTTCTGAATACTGACAGCCCCCATAAGGAAGGGACGTGACAGCAGGGACATAGGGGGAGTGTGGAGGGGTCCCTCAGGGTCAGAGCTCTCAGTGTAGTCCTCAGCATCAAACAGGTCTTTGATCATCTCTTTTCTGCCAATGCAGGGTTCAAAGGTCATCACCATAGCTGCTGATGGCAGCTGCTGATAGAGCTGCCCTCATACTGGGGTCTCTCATTCGACTCCGGGCAGGAAGACACCAATCTGACCCGAATCGGCACACTTGGCCGGTCGTCTAGCATATTTAACCTCAACACAAAGGGCCATTTTACTTCTGGCCAGTGACGACTGTGAACTTGATTCCGTCAAACTTCAGTCACTTATTCCACCGTGGGGGAGGGCACAATTCAAGTTGACCCTGAACACTTCCCATCGGTTGAGACAGCGGCAGGATCTGAGGCGTGTGTGTGTCTGCCTGTCTGTCTGTATACCACAGCAGATCAATCAATTTGCATAATTCACCCCTCTCCCCTGCTATGTTCAGCACCCAGGTTGCTTTGACAGGCTACACTTTGCTGCCTGGCCTGTGGTGGGCTGCGTCTGAGCAAATTTC
Source organism: Hypanus sabinus (assembly GCF_030144855.1). Classification (NCBI taxonomy): domain Eukaryota; kingdom Metazoa; phylum Chordata; class Chondrichthyes; order Myliobatiformes; family Dasyatidae; genus Hypanus; species Hypanus sabinus. The sequence continues at coordinate 18,854,140 of NC_082734.1, forward strand.
GCCAACAGTCTTGCAGATGCATCCTGTGCCTGAACACAGAGGAAACCACGGCAAATACGGCTGAATACAGGAGGAAGAGATAAGCAAACAGAGGTGTGAGGTGTAAGAGCAGGAGTAGCCATTTTCAACGCCCAGTGAGATCATGACTCACGTATTAATATTTTTATTTAGAGATGCAGTGTAGAACAAGCCCTCCCGGGGCAGCAAGCTGACCAATTTTGCCCTAGCCTAAATCACAGGACAATTTACAATGTTCATTAACCTACTAACTTGTATGTCTTTGAGTCTGTGGGAGCAAACCAGCGCTCCGAGAGGAAAT